>NW_013670149.1:38683-41941 GCF_000517525.1 Limulus polyphemus | reverse complement strand
AAGATCTGACAATACAAAACATATTGTAACTGTCAAAAAAATTGTATGTTATAAAACTTGTTGTTTTACAGTATAGTTTGGTATACATTGATAGAGTAAGTTTTAACATGCAAACCCCTATCTCGTCAACATTAAAAATATACACACTATACATTAGTTAAACCCAAACAGTTGTAAATAAGATACGACAATGTGATCCTCAGATATATCTCCTGGTTAGTAGACCTATTATACATTAGTTAAACTACGAACAGTTGTAATATGAAGTAGAACAACATGATCTGTAGATATGTTTCCTGGTTTATAGACCTACTACACATTATTTAAAACTACAAAACGTGTACACTTTATTTACATAAATCTTATGTTTGATACTTACACTAACTGAACTATAAACGGCTGCTGTATGAGAAACGTCGTGTAAATGGACCTACACATTAATTGACCCATTCTACACTTGATAAACATTTACAACAGGAAACATACACAAATATTAAACAAATCCCTAAGCTTTGGTTTTGTTGTTTTTTTATTTGTTCGTTCGTATAGATTCGATAATACACCCCACAAATGGTATACAATTTCACCACAACATTGTCAAGCTGGAATCACCTTCTTATTATTCCAACAACTATTCATCCTCTGCAGACTACAGAGGCCTTGGAGTCGGGGTACCAACGCCAGAGAGCATTGTCAATCCTGAGGTAACTACCCACCCAGCTAGTCCGTCATTTGAGCCAAGAAATAAACGGATTCGAAGAATTTCGTCTAACGAAGAAGAGATTGACAAGTGTGGAGGAGGAGGAGATGTCAGTAGGTTTTATGGCCACAGTCCAACCAGCCTAAGCAGTCAGACATCATGGGGTAGTGATATTGATCCTGGTAATATACATATTGTCCGTAAGTGTCTATGTATAGAATACTTCTTGCTTTAATAGTTGAAACCCGAGTTTTGTTTGTTTTAATTTTTATAGAATATTTATGCCATGCTTTTTTTTTATATTTAAAAAGGTAACTGATTTGCTGTGTTAACAAAAATTATTAGTGTTCTGGTAATCATTTTTAAGCCTTACATTTAGATTTCATGTTTACTTAATCTATTTAAATTCCTTGTTTAGTTAATATGTATAGGTTACATCTTTATTTACTCTTTTTAGATTTCATGTTTATATAATCTGTTTTTTCAGGTTTCATATTTATTCGGTCGGTTTCATTTTCATGTTTAAATAATCTGTTTGGGTTTTCATGGCTACATAATATTCTCTACAAAAGGATCTTATCTGTTAACTAAAATTGTGTAAAATTTAATCAGTAAAATTTCTAAAAATTGATCTACATTCTGTAGAGGGATTAGTATTGACAAAAAGTATTTATATATATGTTACTTGTTTACATCATTGATTTTTTTTTTATCTCAGCCACTGTTTATGGATTGTTCTTAGATATAGGATCTCTTTTTATTTGAGACCTTTTTTTTTAAATATATGAGGTATGGTTTTCCGATTAAAAGCAACAAAATGTAATCCTAATGACATTTAAATAATACATTGACATCGCCTCCCCACCCCTCATCCTATATCCAATGTAGCGTTCAGAATAATGAGTGATTAAGTATAAAGATGCCTTTAATAAGTAGAATAATCATATACTCCATATGAAAAAACTTGAGATTGTTCCATTAGTAAGTATTTTCATCTGTCTTAAAATACCTAAATTTATTGAATGCACAAAGAAAAAAAATTGGGTTCGGAAATATATACTCGCCTCTCTGCACGACAAAGAGCTATAACCTCACGACACTGCAGCAAAGATTTTTACGCTTGCCATAAGCCTGGAACAAAGCTCTCACACTTACATGTATTAATGTGTACTGCACCAGCCTGTGATGTAATCAGCATTAGACTATAGTCGTCCACCAATAGGAGGGTGACACATCCTCCATGAGCTGTAGAACTGGAACATGCGTTTATTCTTTTCCTCGGCACTGCTTGGTTCAGAAGTGTTTTCTCCTAAGAATTACCAGAATTTTTCCATTTATAATATTACATTCTAATTACTATTTATAATGTGGTCTTTCTTTCTTTAAGTTTCTTGATTTGGAGAAAGAAAAATACCAAATTTTAGATATTTCATCTAGAACTTTGATTTGATTTTTTTCTTTTAATCAAATCTGTAATTTTTGGAACATTGTCCAATTGTCTGTGATAAGGTTTCCTTGACGATACTATTTCCAATTGTTTTAATCTAACGTACGAGTTTCATTAAGCATCTACCCTGGGTTTTGTTTTCATCCATTTGCCATTCTTCACTCTTGACAGAGGCTTTCTGAAGGTGAGTTATTTTCTTTTTTTTTTTGTAGGTCTCATAACCACTTAATTCAATCTATATATCTATGTTATGGTATGGTCTGACTTATTGCCTTAGCCACACTTCAAACTAATGCTCAGCTCGGACTGCCGGAGAGATAATGGCTGGTTGAACAATCCTACATTTTACTAATCTATGCAACAATTTGGCACCACACAGAAGGTTCTGTTGACTATCTTTTTCTTTATCACCTTTATTGGGCAAAGTGTATTCCCTGCATGAGAAGGATGTGGTCTCCTACTGAATGATGCCCCCACTAGGCTACCCTCACCCCAAATGGTGACAAGCTTCATGGATTTTCCCTTTCTGATTCTATGATTTCAGAAAGAAGCTCAGCTTTGTAACATTTTTTTTTATCTTCATCAGCCCCTCCACCATCTTATCATCTCTATTGTTGTGCAGAGAGGTGAACATACATCTCTCAAGTTAACATTTTCCTTATCTGAAGATGTATTTTAGATAGATACTCACCTCTACACACCTCCATCCTCTTTTCCAGTGTATTTCTTTTGTCTTCTCAAGAATGAGCCTTTGTTCAAACCCTAGAGCTCATGAGGACTACTCTGCATAGAGGATGTGTCACCTTCCTATTGGTGGAGGGCTATAGTTTAATGTTGATTACTTCATAGGCTGGTGCAGTACATGTTAATACATGTAGGGGTGAGAAGCTTTGTTCAAAGCTTGTGATGTGCACATCCAAACATATATATATATTTTTTATGTTCATGTATACACTTCAAGCTTTTAATGCTGACAATGTTCTACCGAAGTGAGGTTATCTGATAAATAGTAATTAACAATTTTAAAAGTTTGACAAAGATTCATTAATATTAACTTCCAATCAAAACCAGCTACCTACTTAAGGTGAAACTAAAATCCCAAGCTGGTAAT
>NW_013670149.1:25733-38673 GCF_000517525.1 Limulus polyphemus | reverse complement strand
ATGTTTCTTGAAAAACAGACCAGAATCCCATAAACATTATTATTGGGATCACAACTTAAATAGTGTGAACAGTGAGAGTACCAAACAATGCATTCTAGACTTAAAATAAGACCCAAAACTCGAGCGCTTTCGAATAATTGAGCATTCTTCTTCAGGAGAACAAAAAAGAATAGTCAACTATTCGAAAACGCTTGAGTTTTGGGTCTTATTTTAAGTCTAGAATGCATTGTTTGGTACTCTCACTGTTCACACTATTTAAGTTGTGATCCCAATAATAATGTTTATGGGATTCTGGTCTGTTTTTCAAGAAACATTCTCCAAAAAAAAAAAGTTTTTATTTTTCTTAGCTCATTCGTTATCGTTGATCAGTAAATTTTTGTGATGCAGCATAGGATAGTAATAACATCACTATTTACAATTTGTTTTACACTAGGTAGTTATTATTAACATAACCATAACTCTATCAAATAGATTGTGAATAAATCACTAATTTTGTTTGAACATAATTATCTGACAGTGGAAATAATCCTTACCTGAAAACTTGCTTTGTCTCAGCTTATGACTTGTGACTAGTTTTTTGGGTATTTTTTTGTTATCCGGCAAGGTCTATTAATATTTACTGTATTCCTTTACTTTATGTTGTCAGTGTAAAAAAAAAAGTTGAGAATGAAATCTGGTTTACATGTACGATGCCAGATGCGTACAACAGTTGATTTATTTAACTTCTTTGCCAATATGATTTACAAATGTCATGTAATGGTAGATATAAACAAAAGTGTCGTCTTCAGAAAGTTTTACTTCTCGTAAGTTATCTGCTTTTGTTTGATGTTTACAAATGGTAAAGCCACGCAGTAGACTTGGGAGCTAATTTATTTATAGAAGATTTTCAATGCTACTATCTAAGTGAAATAGTCAGATGTTTAGATTATGAAAAAATGAGAGTACAATGAAGAATACAACACTTGTTTTCAAACAAACAAAGTGCTAAGGTTTACAAAATAGGAATATTATGGTAGTTTAATTTATTAAATGTGCCTTACTGGGAACTGCTAGTGGGTTAGCTTAGTTGAGAGAGCACTTGCCTGACATGTGACAAATCTTGCCTGGAAACTGTATAAAATTTGATTACCACAGTATAATGTAATTTAAATTACACTAATTTTGTTTAGAAAACTATTCTTTGGTGATATAAAATATGTTTTGGCTTAAAATATTGATATTATTTATTTCAACTAGGAACAGGGAACCCTCCCCCCATTCACTCTCCCCATGGTAAGGTGAAGTCTGAAGCCTCCAGTAGTTTTGTAACAGTTAACAGAGGACCGCTTAATCCTCCCCCAGGGGATATTGTTCTTCAACATCAGGATGTTGTCAGGCCAGACAAGGGGGTTGTTTCCCCACATTCAAGAGAGGGTAACGGAAGTTAAACTGATTGGAAGACATAGTAATAAATGGACACAGTATCGTGTGTAGCAGTTAGTAAAAAGCCGCAGTAAATGGAACAAATCATTGTCTTCCTAGTCTTCTCTCTATTTATTGTTTTTTTTCACTGATTTGAAGAGCTTTAAATGAAACATTTTTTTTCACACAGCATTCAAAATTAGCTGAACTTTGTAACTATCTAATATTTTCAGAATTCAAAAAAGTCAATTAGTTGTATGAGGAAACAATATCAATTTAAATTATTTTTCTAATAATATACTCAACAATTAAAACAAAAATGTGGATGAAATCTACGGTAAAATGATAGATAACAGAAGAAATATCTCGATAAATTATTGTAGCATAACTTACAAATCAATTCTTCTAGCTTAAGTAACAACCATATTGTCTTACTGTACAGTGTGTCCCAGAAGTTTGGACCCCTACGGGAAAATACACAATTTATTCTTAATTTATTTATTATTTAAATTGAATGCCATTAACAGCCATTGGGGTATTTTCTTTCCTGAAATATGTACAACTGACGTTAGAAATGTGTTTGTTTAACTTTACGAATGTGATGTCTATTTTCCTATTGGGTTCAAACTTCTGCTACAGCCTTTTTTTTTTTTTAATTTTACAGCAGATTAATACAGTGTTTAGAACAATCAAACGGGTATGGGAGATCGGTCAGAAAGTGTTGTACAGAAAGAACACTATTAAGGATATGAAGAACGATTTTAAGTTAGAAAAGAAGGCGTGCATAATGTACCTTTTGAAGTATTATTTTAAAATTTCTCTTTGGCAAGTTGTGCTTGTGAAATTGACTTCTTCAAAGAACTGTAGCTTTTATTTACACTTCGGAGTCTGTTTACTGGTAAATAAATAGGTTTTCTTTATATTTATTCTCACCAGCTCTTGCTTCCCATCATAATTCGTTGAATATATCACCTCCAACCCACAATCTTGGGTCATCTACAGCTTATTATATAGGCCCCAAGTATCAGGAGAATGGTGACGCTCTGTCAGACTTTGTAAACTTAGTGTGTCAGGAAACCGAAGGCAATAGTGGACCATCTCCACAGGTAAGGATGTGGAAACTAGCTTCAGTTACTAACCCTGGAATCAGGATTAGGCTGGACTTTAAATTTCTACTGGAAAAAAAAACAAACTAGAGGGCATCCATAAATTTTTGTTAAAAATAACAAACATTCATGCTTAAGAAGTATATGTAATTTAGTGTTAAAACACTAGTCGTACATAGCTCACATGATCAGTAATTTTGAGAACAGAGGAGCCCTTCACGAGATAGGAGATAACGTCCTCAACAGAAATATTGTCAAGTAAACCTTTTTGATGCACATAATTATTGGTAGAATTAACAGGCATGTTAATTTATATGTTAATGTAATGGCAATAGACAAATAATTATTCCTACATTGTACTGACAGAGCATTAATCTATTTTTTTTACATACTTTTCTTAGAGTGTCTTTTTCCGGTGTCCTGGTGGACCAATCCACACTTGCCTGGCACAGTATGACTCTAAATGTGTAGCTAAAAAAAACTTGTTGGAGTTATTTATGCATAGAATCTTCAACTTGATAAAGTTTTAGAAGGGTTACGTATATTTTAATATTTAGGAAACTTGAGCTGATAACGCTACCGTACAATAGGATGCTTTATTATTCAGAGGATTAAAACAACTGCCTGGTATGAAAGGGAACAAAAATAGATTAGGACTCTGGCATCCTTTTATTTACATGTAGAATTAATGTAAATAACATGTAGTTAAGAACTCGTGGTTTCAGTCCACAGCTGACTCCGGGAACAGAAGTCCATCCAAGCTCCACTTTTACTCCAGTGCTATGTTACCTCCTCCACCACCAGCTCCGATGGCCAGACCTGTTGCCATCATTAGATGTACAGGTAAGTACACATTTTTTGTTTAATATTTTATGCAGATTTAACAGGTATTCAGATCTGCTTCTATTATTGACACTAAAGGATCATCATGAGACGCACGAGTAGAATGTTAAGGATGTATCGCAGTAACACGTTGAACCAACATGCTTGTAAGAGACGATTAACTATGATAGAACCATAACTTAAGACATTCACCCTTCATTAATTTATTATATATAGACAAACACACACACACACACACGTAGTAAAGGAAAACATGTCAAGAGTATGATAGAAAAATACCGTGAAGTTCGGCTGACTGAAGTGATCATTTATAAGCGTGTGGTTTGTTTAAAAGAAGAGATGTTATATGTTAGAAAGTGTAGAGTTTTATCTAAACTAGTTTTCTGATACGAAAGTTGTTCTTTGTTTCAGACTTGAGTCCAACATCTCCGAGTCCACCTGCCACCTCCGGGAGTTGCGTGACATCGGATCCTGATACTCCAGGGCCCAGCAGTACGGGAGATAGAGACATCAGGGAACAGATATCCCCACCCTCCACAACATCTGTGGGTAAGTTTAGCTGTGGTTTAAGCTGTAAAAGTTGTTATATTTAGCTTAATGAATATATATTATGTTATTGGGAAGCATTTGTAAATAACCACAAGAATATGGAATAGCAACTGTACCTACATTTGTATTAATTTATGTGCTTGTATAGATTAATTGATAATCATATTTATCTGGATTGATAAATACGTTCAGGTTATTAATATATATATATATAATTAACTTACATCACAGTTAAAAACCAGTGATGTGGGCGATTTGAGTGTTCCTATGCCCATGGGAATCGTAGACATTATAACTTCGGAACTGAACAATGTAATGTTGATTGTTTTCTTTTTCTGTTGTGATGTTGACTGAAATATTTTAGTGCACCTTAATTGATTTGTTTCATTCATTTTTTTAAATTTAAAATGTTGATTAAGTTTTACAATTGATAACAGTGGGCCTGTCATCCAGTTCCCAAGAATCTACCCTTGTAAGCAGGTCTGTAATGAGCAGCCCGTTTACAACGTTAGCTAGGCCAGAACACAGTTTTGCTCACATTCATCCTCAGCCTCAGGTATGTAAAGACCATTCGTAAACAAGAACACGGCTTTTACTCTACTAACAAAATTGCTCCTAACCCCCAGCGTCAGGTATTTATAGTCCATTCATAAGTTTGAAACACAGTTTTGTTGACATTAAACCTCAGCTTCGAGTGCATAAAGTCCACTAAAATGTATGGAAGGTAGTTTTAATCATAAACACCTTCAGTGCCATGTTTATATAGTTGAGATACAGGTATGGATCACAGGTTTGCTCACATGCTTTTAGAGCTTCATATATATGTGTATATTTGTGTTCACAAGATTTTGAACTAATTTAACAGAAATTTGAATATTAAAATATTTTGATCATAACATTTTTGTGAACCAGATTTACTAGTCAGTAATTCAGACGCAAGACGAGTTTAAAGAATGATTCATCTTTAATATGTTTTACTGTATACTGATGTATTTGTCACAAAAAAGTTGATAAGTTTATCAGAAGTCTACAGTAAGTTTACCAGACATTAGTCATAAAGTGAAGCAAGTTAACTGACTACCAATTACAAACTGAAACATATTAATCAAACATAAACCACAGACATTAGGTTCCACAGCAATAAGAATATGTTCGTATTAAATGTTTTCTCATTGATTTCACAATTTTCCAGCTGTTTTCCTACTCAAGTGTCAGCCCAGTTAGTGGGGTCATCAGTCCAACGAACTTCATCATGTTTACGTCCCCGATGACCACTCCTCGCAATACCCCACGGACCACTCCGATACCTCGTTGGAATAACCCCTTTATAGCTCTTGATGATAACATGGACTACAGCATGATTACGGGTCTCATGCATGGCACCAACCCAGAAACTGACCCTCCACACATTATTGGGGCTGAAGGTTAGTTAACTGAAGAATAATTGTACTAAATTCTTTTTCTCGGTGATGAAGGTGTGTTAGTGCTTTTTTCAAATTATACTTCTGTTACTGAGGAAATATTATATGTAAATGCAATTTATTGAAGTGTCTGTATCTCTACAGAAGAGAAGGTAGATTCCATGAAGTAATCAACTTTTTACATTTTAAATGAAACTGTAACTAAGACAGTTTCGAAGGTGTGAGTTTTTCTAAGTTTCTCTCATTATCTGGTAATCTACTAATGTGAATCCTATATATTGAAGGCTGTTTTCATATGGTGTGACTAGAATTAAAGTTTTTTTTTTTTTAGTTTGGTACATTTTCTCAAGTTGTCTGTGAAGATTTAAATTCAGAGCTTCTAATCTGATATAGCTAAGACTGATTTTTAAAGTGTTTGACTTCTATAGGTCTATAGCTTTGTGTTGTAAGACATTAATTTTGATACACTATAATATGAGGGCAGTTCACACACATATTGTTACTATTCGTACTAGTGTACAACTTTATTGCTTGTAAACAGAAATTATTTTGTTCTGTGCTCTAGAGAGGTTTTTCCCAGAAGTCCACAACAGTGAGGGGGTGGATGCAAGTAGTCAGACAGCTAATGCCCCCACAACTCCCACAAAGTCTCAGCCATCATAGAAATCTGTATTGGTTGCTCAAGGAAAGTTCTGGATACCGACATAAGGAAAGGTTGCTGCCTCGTTGGTGCTTCCGGATCAGAGCAAAAACAGCGCCATCTCTTTAACGACAGCAATACTAGGCTAATCTCTCAGAATGCCAAAGATACTGCTACCAGCAATACAAACAAATGTATGTGGTTGTGATGCATAGGAATATGTGAAATGATTTATAAGTGTGCTTAGGGCTTTGAATCTTGTGGAAAAAAGTTGAAATTGTAGAAAACATGAACTTTATCACCTACCTCTTAGGAGCAAGAACCCACCAGTTACAGCTTTTAATTGATATTTATGTGCTCTTCAATATCTTTCTGTTCTAATGTACTTCACTTGCGTGGCTTGGCTACTGCAGTAGGTGTGTACATTTGGTTTTTTTTTAGATCTCTCTAGTATATACAGATCATATGAATAACTAGAAAAATGCAAAGGTGATAAAGTAAATAACTTAGACTTTTGGAGATAAATCACCTTAATAAACTATGGTTGTGTTTTATTTCCTTGGTAATGTTTCAAGCAAAAAAAATGTCTTTTTTAAAGCCAGAAACAAGCCTAGTCTAATGAAAGAAGAAAAACAAAAGCAGCTTTCCCATTGTGAGTTGAAGTGTTTATCTTCTCATTCAGGCTTATTTTTGTAATTTAGAGTTGTTTTTGATTACAGATTGTGTATAAGTAACTTCTCTTCAAAAATATAAATAATAAACACCAATAAGTTCAAGCATTTAAGAAGAAAAGGCAAACAGTAACGAGTATTGGTAATTAGTACTCGGTTTCTTTTCTTCAGAAGCCTATTTACTGCATGATTTTCTGAAGAAGCAATAACAATAAGAGCTCAATAGCTACAGAATAGTGTAAGAGTCCAAATTTAGGATGTTAAGCTTTAGTCTACTGATGTGTTTGCCTCAACTTTTCTGGGATATGGAAGAGTAAGGGTCATGTCTTCGGCAATGAAGGTGTGACAACCAATTGTTGGATGTGATGCAAAATCTAACGGATTCTTTTAACACGAGGAAGTTGTTTAGAAACATAGTTGTTGTTTTTTGTGTGTGTTACATGTTTGATGAAGACTCAAAGTTGTAGTGCTAGTCATGATATCGACATGGAGTACAGTGTTAAAAAGTTACCCTGCCAGACATATTGAAGGGCCTTTGAAAAAGAAAGAATGCAGAGGGCTCTGGCTCTCTGTTTTTGTGATGATATTTCTTTATATTCTCACTGTTGTAATATACGTATATATAGAGAGAAAGTTAATTATTAATCTAGGTTTTTTGCATTTTGACAGAGATTCATACTACTACATTTTATAGCTTTATAACTATCATTCATTAGTTGATACTAGAACTCATCTAATTCACAGACTATTAAGCTATGCAAGTTGAAATTTGTAGAAAAATCGTTTCTTGTAAGATTTGTGTAGAAATTATCGTCCTTTTTGTTTCTTCAAGTTGGTTCTGTGGGCAAGTTTTGTAGGAAATCGGCAGTCTTCCCCAAATAGAGTAGAACCAGAAGATACATTTTCTAGTTGCTTGGTATTTAAAATGTTATCTGTGTATATAACATGCTTTGTACAGCCTAACAAAGAAATGGTTTTAATATATACAGAATGAAGGTTTGAATGTAATCTTGAACATCCTTTAAGCAGTTTTGTTTTAGTTAGATTCTTTGCTAAGGTGGATAACTTCAGGATGTGGTTATAAGATAACCTGTACTGAATGTGAATTGGTAATCAGTTGAAAAGAAGTTAATTAATTTTAACCAAGTAAAACTTATGAATAACATTTAAAGATCTCTAATCAATCTAGTAGTAAGATCCAAACATTTATTTGACTGATCAATGGATCAATTTTGACCTAGTAGTTAGCATATTGCCTGTCCCTGGTTTGGAAGGTTCAAGCTAGCTATTTAACTGAGCCTAAGGTACCATTCAAGGCAGAAATACTAATATCAAACCCTTACCTTTTTTTGAATGCTAGCTACAAGGCTGTGTATGTCTTCACAAAAAAAACAAACTAATTTTTGTTGAAGCATATCTTCTGAAAGAGTTGAGTGTTTTATTCTTCATTTTTAGATAGTTTTTTTTAGCATATTTATACTCATAGTGATTATACTTATCCAGCTCATATTTTAACTTTTTTATTTATGAATATAAGCAAACAAAACAGGACAATAGTGTTCTATAAAAATATAAGGTACAGTGGTGCAAACATTACAGGTAGTGTATGTTTTATTTAGAGTTACAGTATGTAACAGTTACATGCACGTACAGGTTTTAGAGTTACAGTTAATATTTTACATGAACGTATAGTATGTAACAGTTACGTACATTTTTCTTCTAGGAGTTTCCCTACTGTACTTGTTTGGATTAATGAAGAAACTAGCCACATTTGTCCTTTTGTTTTAACTTTTGAATCTGTTTCAAGTACAAATGAATTTGCTAAGGCAATAAACATGCAATGTTTTATTGGGTATATTAAAGTCTTTCTTTTAAGCAAAAGAATTAGAAAGTAAAATGCTGGGAGGTACCATATTTTGTTGGACGTTTTTCAAGAAAGAAAAAGACAGATTCAAAATGTGTTATAGGGGAATTTTGAAGACAGTAGCAACAAATCTCAAGTTGGAATGATTTTTTTTTTATACAACTAACAAGTTTCATTTTAAGAATTGTAAGAATAATATTATGTACATAGTTGGAAACTTATACTGACCCCATTGTATATTAAGATTAGTTCAGCTTCACCTAAAGAAACATCTCTCTATTTCTGTAACCGTTATGTTACCACAACTTTTGAAATTAACTGGAGCTACCGTTGTTAGAAATTACATTAACCCTGCCTACTGATAAATAAATTGTTCTCAACAAAAGGCAGCTTATCCTCGAGTAGCTCTAAAAATAAAAGGATTTGATAACTCGACGTTTTCGTCTATCTAGAAAGGCGTGTTTAAAAGAAAAATAATGTTGGTTTCGTTAGAATTTTAAACTTTGCAAGTAAGGTCAAATTAGCACTGAAATCTACAGGTTTACTTCTATATTATAATTATTAAAGATAGTTAATAAGAGATAAAAAGAACTGACACAAGTTTGTTTGATATTACATTGCAGTAAGATTGACATGATAAAGAAAGATGCGATAAAAATTATCACCAGTCTTATTGTGACATAATATTAAACTAACAGTGAACAGATCATGCTTCGCCAGCCAAGATATTAATGTCATAACAGTAACAAACACTTTTTTTTTATTACTTTTGATCATTTTTATTATGGAGATCTGAACTGAAGAAGTTAAAATATTCATATAAAATAGGCTAACCACCTACTATCTAATAGTGAAACAGACCATATTTTATTGAAAGTTAATCATTTTCTGTCTGAAGTTTCTTTTCTTAATAAAACTGTTGTTTTTTCTTTTAATATGAATGTTTTTTGTTTTTTTTAGATTTTGTATACCAAAGTATTTTAACTTGCAAAGCAAGTAATGGCTTATGAAGTTTTTCGCGTTGCGTACTGTTAGATTTTATATACTAAAGTGCAGAAGGAAGTCAGTGAATGGAAACACTGTCACAGCTCTATCACCTAGTTATTATATAAAAAATGTGGTAGCTGGTCTGCACTTTTTTCTTTCTGATCTTAACATAGAACATGATGGAAAATGTGAAACTTCTTCCATTGTATATATTTTACAAGCCTCTAAAGAAAGAAAGAAGTGCAGACTGCTGTAACACACACTCTTCCCATGATATTTATAGAGAAATTGGAAGCATTTCCACAATATATTCTACAGATAATGATGAAGAAAGTACAGTAATATTCTACAAGCCTCTAAAGAAAGAAAGAAAGAAATGCAGACTGCTGTAACACACACTCTTCCCATGATATTTATAGAGAAATTGGAAGCATTTCCACAATATATTCTACAGATAATGATGAAGAAAGTACAGTAATATTCTGCAAGGTCTTGATGTGAACTGCGTACTCTTCAGTAGTGTTTTACATAATGATGAAGAAATGAAAAGCTCTTCCGCCTAATTTTGATGAAGGAATTGGAGACTCTTCCACAATCTACAAGTTCCTTGTAAAGTAGTTCCTTTCTGCCTGGAAGTGAAAACTTGTTAAAATGGTTACACCATGATATCATCTCCCTGGCTAAATGAACTTATCTTTTCTCTACCATTAAATCTTGGTTTGTGTTTCAAGATATCCTTGAGGACAAGAGAGTGTTTCTTCATGAGTTTCTGGAATATATGTGTTACTAGGATTTTTATTGCTTTACTCCATTGAACCATAGTTACTGCAAAATGTGTATATAAAGTACAGTTAAAACAGTTTTATAGTAATGGGTTTTAAGCTAGTCAACCTGTACCGTGTTCAGATTCTAAGTTTCTTTTTCTGTTATCCTGTTGATTTTTGTTACAAATATTTTAAAATTACGTGTTATTTTTTAGATGAAATATTTTGTATTTTTTTTTTCTCCTATGATTTGGTTTTCCAGCAGTTAACTATGGATTGTTTCAACATAATTGCAAAATATAATTAAAACATGCACCAACCTAGAATATAACAGAAATAAATTGATGGCTAGTGACCCAACCTATCGTTTTGCTTAGTGTCAGTAATGAAATAAGGTTTAGTCTGTAGTATAGGTTTGAAACCTTTAAATATTAGTTTCATTTACAGTCGGTAGGATTCATCAAATATTAATAGATGTTTAAGAGTTAATTTCATTAATCTATAAGTAATTTTAATATGATTAAAATTCATTAGATGGTGTTTTGTATGTAACCTCATAAATTAATAACCAGATATTTTTTCCTAGATCCTAATAATATTCAAGGTACTTCTCATTTCAACCGCTTTTCATTTTGACGAGTAATCAAGCAACTAATTCCATTCATCAAAACATTAATTTCTTTGGTTTTTTTTGTGATATTTGGCATCAGGCATTATCTTATTTGTATAAATGAAATAAAGCCATTTAAAAGACATCTCACGTTGTTAGCTTAATTCATTTAGTTTTGTAAACTATTTTGTTACAAAAAAAATGTAAGAGCACAAAAACATTTTATATACATATTTCATACTTATATATATAAATGTATTTTTGTCGAGACTAGGACTAAAGTAACCAAATTTTAAATTCGATGTTTAAAGTCTTAAAATAGGAAATTACGTATTATTGCACAAGAAAGAATTTAAAATTATTTTGAAGCAATAACCTATTATATGTTTATCGTTATAGATTGACCATATTATTTTGCAGTTGAAAAAAACATCAAAAACGAACAAAGTGACCGTGTACTCAAATTTTTTTGAACTGTCTTTATGTTCAAATTTTCTTTGGAGTTCTACAAATGTTTGCTTGCTTTTGTATTAGTAGTAGTATTTCTTAAAGATGTACGTTAGGTTTCTTTGACCTTTTATTCGTAAAAATAACGGTGTTTTAATTTTTTGTAATTTATTATTGAAAATAACTCAGAGATTCGATGTAGGTAATGGTACTCTCCTGCAAAATCCTCCCTGTCCAAATTTTGGCTCTGTGGTCATCTTCTAATGAAACGTACAACACTTCATTCATTTCATTTGGATAGCTTGACCAAGTCGATAAATTAATTAACTTGTGTTTTACTTTAAAACTGAGATGAATATGGACAGAATTTGGGAAACAGTGGTGCTAGTTGGATAGGATTTGGCGGGACAACGGTGTTCCTTTAGCAACCACTGATCTCATTGTAAGAACGTTTAAATTAGTGTTAGCAAGTCTACCATTAAAATTCTCAGGTTAACCACTTCAGGAACATGACGTGATTTTTTTTTTGTTCTCCATTTATCAGAAATAAAGATCCGTGTCACAATTTATCAGTTTAACATAATAATGAGACAAAACATTAATAATATTTTCGATAGATACGTATAAAACACTACAACTATTTGAGATATTATATATGAACAAATACAAGCTTATAAAATAACCCATAAAAAAAAATACCACATTGCTGTTGTTGTAAGCTATATTTTAATTTGTTTGTTTGCTAGAGGGAGCTTGTCATGATGACGCAACATCTAGAAACTTTCTGTAATAAGTAGGTAATGAGAGTCCAATGTAATTACTACAACCGGGGAATTTTTGAGTCTTCAGTGTCATTTAGTGAGTTAGGCGGTGAGTCAACCAGCATAATTAATAATGATTGATTAGCGAGGAAATTTTTCAAATAAGTTTATTGGAGAGTTAAGCGTACATTAGTTTTGAAATTTTTGTTCAAACATAATTTATGAAGTTACACCTACAACAAACAATGTTTGAGAAATAAATGAATTCGTTATCGCTATGTGTACTAGACTTCGCATTATTTTTACCAAAAGAACCCTTCGACAACAGAACACGTTACAATACTATAGAGGTCCGGCATGGCCAGGTGGTTAGGGCACTCGACTCGCAATCTAAGGATCGCGGGTTCGAATCCCAGTCCCACCAAACATGCTCGCCCTTTCAGGCCAGGAGGGCGTTATAAAGTGACGGTCAATCCCACTATTCGTTGGTAAAACAGTAGCCCAAGAGTTGGCGGTGGGTGGTGATGACAAGCTGCCTTCCCTCTAGTCTTACACTGCTAAATTAGGGACGGCTAGCGCAGATAGCCCTCGTGTAGCTTTGCGCGAAATTCAAAAAACAAACAAACAACCAATACTACAGAGATTAAGTGTTAATAAAAAAAAATACTAATTTGGATGTAGCCTCTCTTTCGAATTCTAGGTGTTATTATTGTCTCTAGTGTTACTGGTTTATTGTGAACATGCCACATGATGGAATTAATGACAGAAGTATTCAATTTGTTATGTGACAAAATTAACAGTAGAGGTATGCTAATCAGTTCTTTGTGTGACAAAGTTATCGGTGGAAATAGGCTAATTCTGTTCCCTATATTATAG
>NW_013670149.1:21556-24778 GCF_000517525.1 Limulus polyphemus | reverse complement strand
AGCTAAATCCTTTAGCACAAGCCTAATGTTCAACGTAAAGGAAAATAACGAATAATTATATCTAAAAGACTAAAACAATTTCATATTTGAAAAATATAGTTCAATATATGATTACTATATAATACTTCGGTCTGTAAACACCGAGATATAATTCATTTACATTAATATTACGTCCAAATGGTTTTTTATTGCTAATTTTAAGTTAGTTTTGTATGTTGTTTTTCAGTTTATAAATAGCGCTCGCTGCGTTCCGTTGGTATTTCACGGAGTTGTGACGACACTTAATGATCCTTAAGAACGTAATGTACAAAGAGAAACGCTGTGACAGACATTTCACTGACTGAAACTTTACACAAATTAGAGTAGAAATCGCCATGCATCTCTTAGTTAAAACTTGGGCCTTTTGAAAGTACACATACTTATTATATAATATAAGGAATTTGAAAAGATAAAAAAAAAAAAAACGGGTCCAATTGATTTATGAATGTTATATAAGTTATTCACTGTTGGCAAGGTTCGCTTGTCACGTGAATGGGAAAATGACATAAGTTTTCAAGACAAAATTCTTATTTTAATCAGCTGATTTTTCACATTAAAGATTAAAAACAGTTTGTCAGTTTTTGTTTTTATCTTATTATCTAAGCCAAGTTACATACTATACAATTTTTTACAGACTTCATTCGTAAAGCTTATGAAGAAAATGTTTGATTGAACGAAAATGCAATATTAACTAAGCCTATAATTGTCTATCTATTACGTGTATAAGAATGTTAGAAATATCGTAAAAGATATTTTTTTCCTAGAAAATACGCTCGTGTACAGAGAGACATAATGAGTCATTGGATAATTAAGATGAAATGATCACCAGAAGAGAGAATAATTAGATTTTATATGTCTCAATTTTTACAGTTATTATTTGATAAACAGTCAATAAGTTACGGTTCTAAAAATTATGATGTTAACACTAGAAGCTAGCGAAGTATTGGAAATTATACAATAACTTCCTACCAGAAGAATTTGTTTCACAGCAAAACTGCATTGGACTATCTGCTATGTCCACCGTGGGGAATCGAATCCCGGATTCTAGCGCTGTAAGATTGTTAACTTACCACTGTCCCCTAGGAACAGAAGGGTTATTCACATCTTCAATAAAAATTACAGTCAATAATAATAAGTCTTAATTATGAGGATTAGCAAAGCACAAAATTCACCATGACCACTCTGCATTATGTCATCAGTTGGCTCAAGACTTGGATATTCTCGGTTCTAGCTGTGTTTTCGGCTCTTATCCCAAGATAGGTTGGGCTTGCTTAGCAAATGACTAAACACTGAATCAGAATTTTCAGATGTAAAGCTTCGTGTACTATGCCTGTCACATTTGGCCAACGCAGTTATTACTATTTAAGGAATTTAATGTCATATCTTATATCTATCTTTGGTCTCCCACAAGTCAGTAGCCAAGAGACCTTTATTTAATATCAGAAACAGCCAGATAGTTACAAAACGCTACTTTTACACATCTCTGATTTTGAACCCGAATAAAAAAACGTGAAAAAAACAAACAAAAAACAACTTACTTTTATCACAAGTTTTACATAACATTTACTTTAGAGTAATTATATCGTTGAATGGGGTACGCTTCCTTTATTCAACAACCAAAAGACGTAGAACCTCAGGATTTTATTGTTTTACTTTTAAGGAACTGTTGATTATTTTGGTCAGCGGTAAGTTCACGGAATTACAACGCGATAATACGGGGTTCGATTCCCCGCGATGAAACAAACAAACACACGATAATCCACAAAGATTTATTGCACGAGACTTTTGAAAGTAATTTGTCCACTCCAAATAAATTCCGTTGAAAGAAAGACACTTTATTTACTTGTATTTGATACAAACGATGCTGAATCCAAAATTAAAATATTTAGAAATTTTATGAAATTTAGAAATTGTTACTCATAATATCAGAAATTTTTACTCTAAAAGCAGTCATCTACCAGAACATCACTGTGTGATGGTCGGCCTCTAGTGGTGTATGTTATTGTGCTGAAATAATACCTCAACCTGGTTCTCTTCAATCTATGTACACCAGCCAGTTAAGTACACGTAGAATGTTATATACAACTACTTCATGAATTTCTGCAAACATTCCAAAATGCGAGATAGTCAAGAATGTTTCGTTCACTTTGTATTTTTGCTAACGTCACTTGCCTCGTGTAACTTTGTTAAGAAGAATACCGTATTTTTCGGTGTATAAGATGCACTTTTTACCCCAAAATTTGATGTCAAAATCTGCTTGCGTCCTATACATCGAAGGTATGAATAATATATATATATATATACGATATACACAAGCCATGTGTAAATATATTTAAATAGGCATACATAGTTTAGTTCAATTTAATGTGTTATTTATAACAATAGTAGTTTTTTTTCTTTTAAAAACATAACTATTTATAATGCTCCCTAAATAATAAAAAAACAAATTACAGTGAAAGTAATGAAGATTTTGTAGGTTTTGAACAAAACTAAATAACAGTAAACCTTTTTTTTATTTACGGTATTTTCTTATTTTGATGTTTTGAGCTCTTTTGTGTTTAGAACAATATATATTAATTTTTAAAGTATCAAACTGAATTTTTGTTCAATAAAAATCTTTCAAATGCGACTGTAGCTTTTTTTCCCCCAAAACTTTGTCTTCAAAGTAAGGGTGCGTCTTATATTCCGAAAAATACGGTATTCAAGAAGCTCTTATACCATTGTTGGAGCTGATGTAACATTTTACACTACATGGTTATGACATCACAGTTCCTCAGCTGGTAAGTGTTATGGAGATCTTTCCAACTAACACCCACCCTCAGAAACATGAATGCAATTTTATACAAATTGCACGAAATGTTTCATGAAATTCTAAAACAAGTAATTATACTATTAAAGATGACCTACTCAGCGCCAAAGATTTGGACATTTGGTCAATACAACATTTATATGTCTCTTTGTGTTATTATATAATTTGTGATTAACATTACATTAAACGATCCCTTTGCATTTTCGAATTTTTGTTGTTTAAAATGCTGATTTGAAAAGGCAAACTATTAAATAGTCGGTGTGTATACCGTAAATTGTCATTAAAAGTATTAATAAGTACTCCCGACTGAACGTAAATAGGAATGTGTAATAATATGTCAACCATAGTGTTACGACAGCGAAAGTCACGTGACA
>NW_013670149.1:1546-20556 GCF_000517525.1 Limulus polyphemus | reverse complement strand
TTATCTGGTGAGGGCGACGTGTTTAAGCTTCTATTATTTTTAGATGGTATTTGTTGCTAAAGTCGTTGTTTATTGTGATCTTATTAAAATTCATGCATTTGAAATAAAAATAGACAGGGGGCGCCCTCACATGATCGGGAGAAGGTCCAAAATGGCAGTTTCTGTCAAACATTTGTAATCACCCAGTTTTAACACATATATATTCAAATTGCCCTATAGCAGGGCTTCAGCTGGATTGGGAAGTCCCCGCAAAGATGGTATTCTTTGCCCCCCCCCCTCGTGCTTTTTGTGAAATGACGCTCCTGAAAATAAAAGAAGAATTTAAGAAAAAATCAGCCTATACGTTTGAGTTCTCGAAATACTTTTGTTTACATCAGAACTACATAAACGCTTGTGTAGATGTAATATAACCCTAGATTAAATATTAGCTGATATACTACTTCGAATACGTTAAGTACAATCAGCGTGGCTTGCCAGTCCGGCACTGCCCTGTATATAATCTCTAACGTAATTTTAAGAGGTGTGATATGAAAATGACGGTCTTTGAAAATTAAATAATTCCATCCAACAAGCCAAGGATTAGGAAGTTTGATCTTCTGAACTAATAAAACGACAATTTGATGGAGTTGACGGTATAGAAGATGAGAATTTACATCTGGAGTATATTCTAGTTGTTTGATACATAATCACTAAATAAAATAAAAAATACTTGAAATAGAAAATTTCCTAAAATCAATGTTTCGTTGTTAGGCCTAGTATGCAGTGTTGACCTAGATAATATTCAAAGCTGAAACCACGGATAAAGATTCTTATAAATAAATATATATATATTAGTTATCAGAAAATTATACATCGAACGTAATAATTTAGCAAGAACACACGAAACTAACATGCCGTTATTAAATTTGACTAGAGTCACTTGACTAGACCAACAAAACAAAGTCACCCCTATGTCGCAGCCCAGATACAAAAATCACGGTCGATTGATATGAGGGATGACAAATGTATCTACCATGCAAACGAGAACATGATATTATGAGTGGGTGGGAGTAAAGATGGGGTCGGTAGGGATGGGGGCAGATGCTACAAGACTGGAAGTAAATTTTCCAAGTGTAAAACGAGTATACCGTTCTAGAAGATACGCTACACCTCCCAGTACGAAAACTCTTCAGGTCTATTTTTGGTCGTACTCATTACGCAGCAGCCGCGAGACGAGATTCTAGTGGTAGGAGAATATCCGGGGCCCACAGAATTCTTTAGCGTGCTTATTCTGGATGTTTATGACTCATTTCTCTGTCCTTAGACAAGAAATCCGATTGAGTTACTTTCAATACGAAAAAAAGGATACAGTATCCCATCACTATCAAAAACTACTCATATTTACAGAAGTTACTTTTAATATCACTCAGCTTTTTACCTTTTTGTTTTTGTTGATTAAAAAAATTACACAATGGGCTGTTTATGCTTTTCTAACCGCAGATATCGAAACCAGATTTTTAGTGTTATACGACCTCATACTCACCGCTAAACCACCGAGTGTGAGGACGATTTTTTAACCAACACATGAATTTTTGTTTGTCCTACTTTATAGCCTCATATAAATCACTGCGTCTTTTTTTTTAAGACCCAGATCTTTAAACTCACTTGTTATTTTTAACGTCTGGAAGAGTTGTATTTACGAATACCAGGTTTCCTTATATGTGACCTGTCAAATAAACTGTTAAAACGAGGATATGAATTTTATATTTAGTTGAAAGGTATCTTTGAAGTTGTTATAAAAATGGAAATAATTCAATATTAAACTTTCCAGCCAATTTCATATTTTATATACGTTTTGTCAGAAATTTGCGGGAAATGCATATAGAGTTAATTTGAAAGTATAATTTTAAAGGAATATTCCTTTATTTGTAGGCTAAACGTAGCCTAGTGGTTAGCATGTTTGGAATGTGCATCCAAGGGTTAACGACTCGTTGCTGTAAAAACGCGCTCCGCACTTCGGGGCTGTGGGTGCACCATAAAAGTGACGGTTGAATCCTATTGATTGGTCAAACAATAGCATCCCAAGAGTTGGTGGTGGGTACTGTTGATTAACTGTCTTTCCTCTAGGCCTATCAGTTGAATATTAGTATAGATAGCCCATCTGTAGCTTTGTGCGAAAATTATAAAACAAACAAACCTTTATATGTTTTTTCTCAACAAATGCTTTTGATGATTGGTTACAGTTGGCTATATCCATCGGAACTATTTATATTAATTTTTTTTTGTTCTGATTGTTGTAATGCTGATTGGTCCATATTGGACATTGTACGCAAAAACTCCACTGTATCAAGAAAACGTTTATCTATCGATTTCGCTATTACAGTTTATTCATGCTACAAACACTCTACACAAAGATTTCGGATTAGCTGATATAGTTAAGTTTCGTTATATTTCAAAACAGACAATAATTCGAAACAGTATTCAGTTTTAGTATGCAGAATACCTTAGTTGGCGGAGCATGGCATTTAACAGTAATATGTGAGTGTGTGAAATTATATCACAATAAGTCTGACGACAATGGAAATCACGCCACTTTTTTTACAGCTCGAGACTTATCTCACAAACGACTATGACGCAACCCAGTCACAGCTAAACGAGTCCGATTACCGGTATTAGCTAAAGTCCGAACTGGCAATAACATACAACAATCAAGGTACAGATGAAATGCTATAATAATCTTCTTACAGGAAATACGCGTTAAGTTAGCAAAGAATGACATGATTTAATTTACACGTTAAATATATATATAAGACCTTTATCTCTAGAATTTATTTTTGTTAGCCTATATTTCGTATTACAGAAGATTTTTGTTCTACATGTACATTACGTAACTATCTGTGGCGACTGAGTTTCCTTCTCTCTTTTTTTTTCCCAGTAGGATAAGTTGTAAGTCAAGGTAGTGAATAATAAAATATATTATTGTAAGCTGTATTTTATAATTTGTTTGTTAGCTAGAGGGCGTAGAATACCTAGATGGTTCTAAAAACGTGACGTCAAGTTTTCTTCTTGTATATTGGAAGCTAGATTTTATATATGAGATAGTTGTGAAGTGTGTAGAGTTATTTTAAGATAGAGAGCTGAAGTGACAGGCTAATGGGAAGGCAGTTAGTCAACAACACCCACTGCCAACTTTTGGGTTACTCATTACCAAAGAATAGTGGGATCAACAGTCACATTATAATGCCCTCAAAGATGAAGAGGCGAGCATGCGAAATGGCGGATTTCGATCCCACGACCCGCAGATTACGAATCAAGCGCCCTAACCATCAGGCCTTGCCAGGATCAAAAATCAGAGGAAGTACAGAAACAGCTTTTAGTTGTTTAACTACAAATACATCATTTCTCTTCATTGATTAAAGACTGAAGTTGGGAAATGAGCAAAGTTTATATACGTATCTGCAATCAAAGAAATATGTTTGGACAAATTACATAGGAAACATTTGTGGCAGGTATAAGTTTATGGTAAAATTGATGGTTGTAATTTGAAATGCTATATACAAGGTTTTCTTTTCTCAGGCACATGCACTATCCACATGACAGAGAGCCAATGTGATT
This sequence comes from Limulus polyphemus, assembly GCF_000517525.1. Classification (NCBI taxonomy): domain Eukaryota; kingdom Metazoa; phylum Arthropoda; class Merostomata; order Xiphosura; family Limulidae; genus Limulus; species Limulus polyphemus. The sequence goes on along the minus strand of NW_013670149.1, from coordinate 16,962 downwards.
GTTCGCTGCTAGAACAGACCACAATGGTCTCTTCTAAAGAAAAACACATGTGACTACTTTGGTGACCAAAGTAAAACCACGAATAACCAAGACAAGAGGTACTTAATAGTATACATATTGTTACGTCTCCAGTCGTTAGTTGATTTTCCGCAACTTCGTTCCGACGAAACTTTAGCGACACAAGTCCTTTCTTAATAAAACTGGTTTATTTCTTCCGAATACAACTTTACAATACATTTAATTTCAACAGTCGCGCTATATCTCACGTGGCCAACAATATTTTGTCCGCATACATTCAATTACTCATTACCTACACACACTGTCCCGTCACGTTGTGACCATCTTATATATATACCAGCTACCCCCAATCTAGTAATCTCCCGACAATTCACGAAAGTTCAAGAAAGAAGTGGCGTGATACTAGTCACGTGACCTCGCTGACGCAACAATATATAAACCCACAAATTTGGTGTATAATTTCATAAACAACGTTAGAAGTAAGACACCAGCAGTTTTTCTTTTTACCCATTTTAGGGATGTACTCTAATTCTGTTAAAGTTTAGTGTGGCCAGATTTTCTGTTTAGAAATTGTTACTGACATACGAGATAGAAATACAATTGGTTAGCCATGTTTTTTTAGATTGATATTCATAATGGGCTACTATGCTGTGCCCATCAGGAACACAAAAATCCGGTTTTTAGTGTTATAATCATTCGAAAATACCACTGAGCCACTGGGGAGGGCGATATTTTTCTATATAATTTTGTAACTATCCATTAATTTTATCCCGAGTGCTTTGAAAGTAGGATTTGCAAAGTCCTTTTGGCTGGTTTGTCAGAATCCCTGATTATCATTAACAGTTGAATTCAACTTTAATATCCTCAAGATTTTCATCCAACAATCTCAGCTGTCATAACGATTTTGTTACAATCTGCTACACAGGGAACTCTGCTAAAACTCTAAGATAAATCGAGCAGTTGTCATAAAACATCATCCCAATGTCTACCAAATAATGCTCGACAGCTCAGAAAATGAGGGTTACAATGACCTTTCATTTGTTTCAATCAACCGTCAGATAATCAAGTGGTTATCACAATGTTCTGCACATTCATCCTACAGTGAAACACGTGGCAGCTTGGAAAGCTACTTTATACCAGTTATTGACCTTTCAATCAAAGTGATGGGTTTACTAGCTTTATCTCACAACTGAGTGCTTCCCACTGGTTTCTAATTACAGCTATTCTGCCAAATTCAAGCTCAAGAGTTCCTCTTCTTCGAGTCCACTAGCAAATATTGCTCGATATTTCAGAAAGTAAAGACTGCAATGCCATTTCAATTGTTAATTGTTCAACCAACTGCCCTAAAATGTAAAATAATCAAGTGGTTATCACATAATGTATTGCACATACATCGTAGAGTGAAACACACTACTTGATAGTTTAGAAAACAAGGAGCGCCATTATATTTCAATCAAGTGACTGTCCTAATTGCTCCTCTTTTACCCCTACTTTGACATTCCCTCACTAGTAAGTTTGGATGATTCTTTCGCCAGTAAGTAGCACCCATAGGTTTTATAATTCCAGCTATTCTACCAAAATCTAGCAGAGATGTTTGTGGTAATTCCTCTGCTTCAAAGTTTGGGGCTGCACACATCTTGACAAATGTGGCATCCTTGGACAAAGTGCTTAATAAGATGACTTGGCACACCTTAACGTGTTCATTGTAGTGTTTTACACTAAACTTCATCATCACATCCCATAGTGTCCTCAGCCACTGTAAGCAGTTTAGAAGCATTTTCAGTATGCACCAATGGCTTGGAAGGCTCCTGATCAAAACTTTTAGTCCCTGGATCATAACAATATGCTATCTGCTTTTTCTGGTGACATCACGATGAAATGGAAGGACTTTAGCCAGCACGTGCATCTCACTACTTTCTTTAGCACTTGGTAATGTCACAAAGTGCCTTGCAACGAATACCTTGGTGACCAACAGAGGCTACCACTATAACTCTTATCTACTGCATTATGATCATGGAGACAGAGTGTAACAATTTCAGGTTTCATTAGGGTCACCTTGGATTCCCCAGCTAGGTTCTCTTCAACTTCTTGGTCTTCAGGAAGACAGACAGTTCTCACACAACGTGGCTGGTGAAAGCTCTAGACTGCCTCTCCTAGACGTTGCTACTCTCTCACACCCAACGTGGCTGGTGAAAGCTCTAGACTGCCTCTCCTAGACGTTGCTACTCTCTCACACCCAACGTGGCTGGTGAAAGCTCTAGACTGCCTCTCCTAGACGTTGCTACTCTCTCAGACAAGTCCTCATTATCACTGAAGCTTCTTCAACTCTGCTATAAATTTTGTGGTCTCAGGAAGCTACATCCCATCATAGATGATTTAGATTCCAAATAAACTCTGCAAGAACAAACCCTGGTGGTGGCACTAAAATGTTACTTTTTTTAGCTAGTCTGTGGTATTCAGGTATACAGATGTCCAGCAGAAAAGCCAAAAGTTTCCAAAAAATGCAAGTTCAGGACTGTTATGCAAAAAATTAAATTGAACAGTAGAGGAAAACAAGCAAACACAAGTGTATTTTTAAACATAATTTTTTTTCTTTAACAAACAATGTTATTTCACCTAAGTTGGTCAAGCTTATTCTTCTGTGTCAACAACAGTGAAATCGAAAGGAGAAAGAATTCTGGAAATATTCGACCTAAATACCCATGTAAAACAAAGAAAGTCAGGTATCTCCAAAGTTCAAATGTTCTACACCCAATGCTAAGCAAAGCTAGTTGTACAGGTTTCTTTACTGCCTGTTTGTCAATAGGCTATTTCTTAATAAGTCCATACAAAAACACTTAAAAGTTAGCTTGATATTCCAAGACAAAAGCTGTAGTAGTCTTTCCCGAGTAAAACGATTAGCAAATGTTTACGACCACGAAACGTCAACTACAAGGAAATTCAGAAACATTATGTTAATGTACCTGAATACAAATGCATTCTATGCTAGCTGAGGAAGGGTGAAATTTGTGACTACTTCAGTCATTATGCATCTCAGTCAGTGTAGCTTTCACTTTCTTGAAATTCTCATGCAGTTGGGTAAATAGGTAAAACACGCAGCTCTAACAGTAAACACTATTCTGTCAGTGCCATCTTTGGGAACGAGTATTTTTAAATAAAAACTGTAGACTTTACTGCTATGGAAAAATTAAAGTTAGCCTTGTCAACAATCGTACGGCTCTAGAATAGCAGCACTGTATATCTAAGGTTTGTAATTTACGATGATATGAACAATTTCTTTTCCAATCAGTTAAGCCTAATATCCCAAAAGTTAAACCCTTGAAAGCTTGGGGAAAGTAAAAAAAACTATTACACAGTGAAAAGTTCTGTTAAATCTGCATCATTATTTATTTACAAACTCTAGCACTTCTAATCTGTTACATTAAAAATCAACAATAATCTTTTACAATAAATAAAATTACTTATTTATTTACATCTCTAAAATGGATAATGTACATGATGTTTAAGTAACAATATCACTACTAGTTTGTAAAAATGTACTATCAAACAACAAAAACTAGTCTTACAAATTAATGTTAGTATAACAATAAAAATATATGCTAAAAGTAATAAACCATATCTAATTTTGTAAGAGAAAAAAGACACCACATTTGAGCAATCCTTTTAACCACAAACTTTATAAAGTATTTTAAATTCACTAAAATACACTCTCTAACATACAATATCAGCACAAAAAATGTTTTTTAATCATTACTAAGGCACTTATAGTATCCTATGATAGTAACTTACAGCCAATTTCTTTTGTATTTTTGACAGTTAGGCAAGAATTTAAAATGCTATTCCATGCACATTATCATCGATGAACACATATATAACATTAATTAGAAAAATGTTACAATTTTTAGTAAACTTTTAGTTCAGACTTATCTGCCTTACTTCAAACTGTTGAGGTTCAGAAGATTTTCCTCGGGTAGTTCTTCAGTTGAAATACTTCTTCAAGGTCTAGTTTCTTGAATTTAGTACACGCTTGTATTATATCTTTAAGTTGATTATCTTACAGTCTGTTTGTATGAACTTCAAGCTCATTAAGACACAGCAAGCAAAAAAAATATTTGATTCTCTTGAAATTAAGATCAACATAAAACTTTTATTGATTTTGTCACCCAAGGCAGTTTCCTAGCTTGCCTTCCCGATAAACTCGGGACTGCCAGAATGGTAGTATGCGTGACAATCATTAACCAGGAATATTTTTGGCTAAGTTATTTGATAATAATAATAATAGTTATTAGAATGACTGCTTGATTAGAATTCGAGTAAAACAATTACTCCAATACATTATATTACACAGTGATATTAGTTAGATAAAATGTATTTAAAGGAAAACAAAACTTTACAATCACATACACGTGGAGATTTGTCACCCTCAATGTTTGCAAGTATAATTATTAGCATGAATCTCAGGAATATGGCCAATCCTCAGCTTTGTAAATGTCTCAGGAATTTGACCATTACCTGTATTTGTGACTATCGTTCTTATTATCTAATTATCAATGTATATATAAAATTTAAATTGGTTTTGTAAAAAGCAAGTTCTTTGAAGTATATTTCAAGTAAGTCTTAAAATTTCTAAATTATAATGTCATTGAAATTTCTTCTTTGCCTGGTAAGTTTAACACCAAGTATTTTGCAGTTAAAACTAAATAATAAATACATAAGCATTTATGAGGCAGTCTACAACTAAGTTCAGTACTTCAGTTTAAAGCTAATATTAAACACTAATACTTGTAAAATTTTACATTAAACAAGTGATCAACTTTGCTGTCTTTAATGTTTATTGTACAACATATATAATTATTTACTATAACATAGGCTTAGCATCTTCTGTGACAGGACTTTCTGGTTTGATACTGATTAAAAAAAAAATATGAGCATACAAGTTGTTATAACATAATTTTAAAGTCAATCATTGTTGAGGTCTCATTATCTCTGTGCAAAACGAATTTGTTGAAATAAAGCAACAACAAGAATTTCATGTTCATCTTCATGTCTAGGAGAGTTAAGGTAAGCAATCCCACAATATTTGTTTTGTGGATTCGGTTAAAGTGTCAGGAAACCTTATGTCAAAGACCACATTCATGTCACCTCTTCGATTTGGCTCCTTGGGGTATGGAAGACCTTGCCCCACGATGCGACGAACCATGTTAGGTTTAATGACATCTTTGATACGAAGGGTCAGTTTTTCTCCCGTTAGGGTAGGCACATCAAAGCTAGTTCCACATAATGCCTAACAAATCAAAATGAATAATACCAACTTTAGAGCCTAAAATCTGATTATTATATCAACAATATTTATTTTACAACAAATTAGAAACGTCAGTAAAATGATTTAAACTTCGACAACACGTTTTTGTACAGGTAAAACTACAAGCCCACCACCACCAGGTAATTGCAGATACACAGCCCGTTTTCTTAAAAAATTCATTAACAAAGCACAATGATTGACCAGTGTAGCAAACCTGGTGAATTGACTAAATAACAAGTGATGCAACAAAAACCAGCTTTTTGAATATATATCTGCATTTATGTTTTCAGAGAGGCTCGCAACAGGCCGGTAGATCAGGATACATTATTAAACCAACTTCTATCTCACTGTTTTATAATCAAAAACAGATTCCACTACGTTAAAATATTTCAATGCTATTCGGAGAGTTTATAGGTACAAATATTAAAAACAAATCTGGTACAAAAGAAGATGTCAGGATGAGAAGTCACCATCGCCATCAAGATCAAACATACACGTGTTTCCCCAATGTAAAGAATTAACATATTTTAAGGATTTGTTAGGATTAAACTGAAGAACAACAACCATCTTATAGCTAATGTCACCAAAACCAATAACACTTCTCTCTGAAACTATAAGTAATTCTTTCTGGGAATAAACTTATAGATTATACTTTCTGAAGCTCAACAAACTATTATTTGTAGAAGTATTAATGTTATTGAAACAAAAGGGTGATAGTCATAAACATTTTTATTTTGTTAATTTCGATTCTATTTCCTTTCCAACATTTGTCTTGTTCTTAACACTTAACTTTGAAAATGTATGTTGATTTGTTACGGTCAATGCCCAAGAAAATAAAATTCAACCTACCTCTTTCAAACTGAGTTTAATCACATATCTAACATCACTGCCTTCTCGTTTAAACATTGAGTGAGGTTTGTCCCTAATGACAAAGACTATGTCAGCAGGTATAGTGCTGAAACCTTGGTCTCCCTCTCGCTGAAAAGTAATCTTGGTGCCCGCTTTCCAACCAGGTTTAATGTTTATTGTCAGCACCTTTTCTTCTCGTCGTGTTGAACGACCATCGGGGTTTAGGACTCTCCTACTGATCTTCATTTTCTTAGTGCAACCCCTGAAGGCTTCTTCCAGAGAGAGATAAAGATCATGTTCAACCGGTGGGTCTTGCTTGTTTGGCTTTGATCTATTCAAATTTGGGCTCCCTGCAGTAAAACTCTGGGAGCGGAAAGGGTTATTACGACCACTAACTCCGAAGGGTGAAGCAAACAGATCAGATTCAATGTTCATATCATCATCCATAAAAAAAAGATTTGGCCCCCCTCCGTGCCCACCCATTGAGAAAAAAGCTTTCAAATGGGTTATCAGTTCCAAAGAATTGGGCAAAAGTGGCTCTAGGGTCTCCATGAAACGTATAAGTAAACTGTGGCCCTGAGCCACCTCCACCGCCACCTCCTCCACTACCTCCTTTCAGTCCTTCTTCACCATACTGATCATATATTTCTTTCTTGTTTTTATCACTTAGCACTTCATAAGCTTCTGCCACTTCCTTGAACCTTTCTTCTGCCTCGGGATTTTTATTCTTATCGGGATGGAACTTTAGAGCTAACTTTCGATATGCCTTCTTAATTTCTTCGTCTGAAGCATTTCTGCTTAAGCCAAGAATTTTGTAATAGTCCTTCCCCATGGCATTTAAGAACAGAACCTGACATTAAAATAATAAAGATTAAATTTTTTCAATATATCTTAAAAAAAAATAAAAAAATAATACCACTACTTCATTAAGTAAACACAAAGTTGATTTTTATTTTAAGAAGTAAAATAACATACGAATAAGAAATTTCAATTTTGATTTATTTGAGTGTTGATATTTATTAAAATAGAGTAATTATTATTTTTGAAATGACATGATAAAAGCTTAGATAAACCTGGTAAAATCTTTCCGGGACAAGACTGCCATTCCCATAAACATGAATTACCGAAATGTCTTCTCATCATGCAGTATTCTACGTTAACATATAACATTTACAGACAACAAAGTCTTGTTGGTCATCAATACTGTTCCATCAACTTTAAAAAAAAAACAGCTAAAATCCAACCCTGATCACTTAAATATTAAACTTCCTTAAACTTACTGCATCCTTGACATCTGAAGGTTACTTATTCTAATGACCAAACATCTTGTTAAAAAAGTAAGACTAAGTTGACAACGGTTCCTACCCTGAAAAAATCTATATTTGTGTCTGCATCCTACCATTCTCACACGTACGAAAAAATAAAGAAAAAAGATGACACACTGATACTGTTGTAAGTTATATTTGTAGTGTTTTAATTTAGATGTTTGCTAGAAGAAGTTTGTCATTTTGACGATGTCAAGAATATAGTAAATCCAGAGGTATATCTAGAGACAAGGTGTGTTGTTTATAAATACAAGAAACCAGTTAGTGACGAGTAGCAATAATGTTCTTCAAATCAAAGGATGTACAAGAAAAAAAAGTGGCTGCCAGACAGTTGCCTTCCCCTCACTTCACATTTCAAAAAGAAAGAAATGGGGTAAAGAAAAACATTGCCAGTGGATGCCGTCAGACAGTTGCCTTCCCACTAATCAGCAATACGAAATTAGTGACAGAAAACCTTAGCAGCTTTTCGATAACAGATATAGGGCAAGGAAGTTCGGTGGCAATGGAAATCAAACCCACGACATTTTAAACATAAGCCTCCCCCCCCTGAATAATTGAAGCTGAGCAAATTTGAAGAAAAAAAAAACTTAAGGCCAAAAACTAAGTACACCACAGATATTCAGTCATGCAGATTTGTGCGTAACAAAAAAACAAACATAATAGCAATGAAAATCACTAATTTTAATAAGTTTATTATTTTTTATGACAGTTGAGTTAAAAATAATTTTGATTAATTGATTGTTTGAATAATCCAAAAGAGTAACAATCAGAAACAATCATTTCAACTGATCAATTTAATAATGATTCCAATTAATATATTAGTTTATATAACACTAACCAATTATATCAATTAAATTGGCCAGCTTTACACAGAAGTGAATGTGGCTGTAACGGACATTATTGAAGAAACAAATTAAGTTATCATTACACCTCAATCAAATCCATTCTAACTCTTCTTTTTTCAAGAGAAAACAATTTCAGAGATCTTAACCTATTCTTCTATGATAAAATTTCCATCCGAGGTATTATCATATCCTAGGAGCCTTTCTCTGAACTTAACAATTCAATGTCCTAATGTCTTGAACACAATAGTTTAAATGAGGCCTAACCAGTTACCTACACAATGAAATAACCTCTTTGTACGTATATTCAGAAATCTGTAGATACAACTTATTTGCCCTACACCTAGCAACAGTATACTGTTTGAAGGCTTAAGAGACTGATCAAGTAAAGCACTGAGATCCTTTTCTTCCATAACACTGTTGAGATTATTTCTATCAAAGTTAAACTTGTAATTTATGATAACATGAATTATTGTGTCATTTTTATAATTAAACTCCATCTGCCAGTTATTCACCAAACTTGCCAAATGATCTAAATCTCTTTCTAAAGGAGAAACATCCTCCTCAAAGCGAGCACCACCCATGATCTGAATATCAGCAGCAAGTTTAAGCAATTTATTGGCCATCAGTAAATAAATGTAGAAAGCGTTTTTAAGTAGTATTGGTCTGTACTTAATAAGTTACAGGTAGGAATTAGGCTTGATGATAAAAAAAGATGTAAAAAATAATAACGACTCAACTATCTTCCTAAAAATTAGTCTCTCAAAACAGTAAACTGATTTCTGTTGACAGCATAGCTAATCTGCCTGTAAAAATACTAAGTATAATCCTACCCACGGCAACAGGCTGATAAGACAGCCTAAAGGAAATGACAATAAGAACAGTTTTTCCCATTTTCCTTCAAGAACCCCATTCAAAATAAACATCACATTTTTTCATAAGCTCAAGGCTTTAAGGGGACGAGCACTAGCCTAAGGAAAATATTTTTCATTTTTGGGGGATCCTGGGAAATGCTTTAAGGTGCTCCATTTCATGCATCCTTAACTCTTTAAACCTGAGAGGATGCTGCCAGCATCCGTCAGAAAATTCAATTTTACCCATCGGATGTTGACAGTGTCCGATGACACTTGCGTCTCTTTGGCTGAAATCTAATCTAACCAATTTTTTTTTCTTAATCCACAGGATTTACATAAACTTTCTCATGATCCTTGAAATCATTCTTAATGTTGTTATTTTTAACAACCTTTTTACATTCATAGTTATGTTGTTCCATTTTTCTAGACCATTCTTGTAATGTCACTCTCAAGTTTCTCTTCACGTTCTTTCAGAGTTCCCCTTAAGATTTAGATCACAACTTTAGGTTTTTTTTTTAGGCTCTTTCACTCTATTTTCAGATTCTTCACACTACTGATGAAATATTTATAAAATGTTTCAAAAAGTCTATGTAACTTTTTAGTTCTGTATCCTTTAACTTTTACACCCTTATCTTACTTTTACCAGTAATACCGAGTTTTATGAACTGAACTTTCAACTAACACCTTTTGGGAATGAGATATGCTTAAAGACTTAAGATTTAAAACTTGTTAGTTTGCATAAAATACAAACCATTTCATAGCCTGTGCTCATTCTATGCAAAGGATTTGCTTAACACAGTATTTCATTCAACATATAAAAACAACTGTGGCTTTTAGTTTTCCTGCTGTTTTGTTTTAACTTACACCAGAGAACTGTTTAATGGAACAATCTTTGAACTCTCGTTACTTTAATGCTTTATTATTATTAATCTTTCTGACTCTTCACTGACTCCCTTTCTATCATCATAATTTAAAAACCTATTTTATAACTTATTAAATCATTGATATCTTATTGATTCTTTTTTTAAATGTTGTTTATTACTAAATTTGGTAATATTCTCACATTTGTAACTTGTACATGAAAAGGTACAAGTGGGCAGATACAGACACTGGATACAGCGACTGTATAAGCCCCAACTTACGTCTGGACCAAAAAATTATAATTATAGCTTTTGGTAAACATACAATATAAAATCACACAGTATTAATGCACAAATAACCTGCACCAATTAGACATGTTAACTTTTAAAATGACATACGGTATCTATAGTACAACCATCACTTGCAACATAATTCAGTAAACGTTAGAATGACAGTTTCGTTTTCAGCAATATTACTTACAAGTTACAACTTACAATGTTACACTGTTAGTGTTACTGTACCGGTAATAATATTAACTTTAACTTAGTTTTAAGTGATATTACACTGCTACAATTACTTGAACTAGTGCTGTGGACCAATGTGATAGTAGTCAAGCTTGTGAAGAAATCAATCACTTGTTATCTACACTTCAGTCAACATTAAATCAATATCATTAAACCACTTAAACGTAAAGTACTACACAATGATAAGAAGTAACTTACATAACGCTGCAAGTTATAGCAGCTTAACAAAAACACAGTCTATCCGGACAACTTCTGACACACGCGACTACGTCAGTGAAGCTTTTATTTCCCGTTTCCTTTCTTTGCGTCATAACCTATCCTATATAATAAAAACTTTTGAAATTCGGGCGTGTCATATATGCTCAAAAAGAATAAGAAAAAATTGTGTGAAAAGGATAATAAATGTTAGCGTCTTTAACTGATAGTATATACACTGTTATGCGTCATACAAAAAACTACTATCCCTAAAGTACAGCTTACAAATTTCACTACTTCCGCGTACAGTCCACCAGTTTAACCAATAAATGAACAGTTAGCAGATGGTGTAGTCTGTAGTCTATATTGCCTTACCTTCGTGCTTATAACCCTTTAAAGGGACCATTCTGAAAATAAATTCAAAGAAATACATTTTTATTGTATCATTTAACAGCACGAAATATGAAAGTTGTGATGTATAATATGGCCTACTAGTTAAAGATTCCAAAATATGCAATAAAGTTGACAAACTGAAATCCTGATTTTTTCTATTTTTCTAACTCAAACCAAAATTATGCAGTTGGGCGTGAAAGTTTAAATAAAGTTCAATTATCTAAATTGAGAATAAAAATTCAGTAGCTGTCTGTTGATTGTTTAATCGAAGCTTCATCTGTAGTATTAGAAGCGTCTCCTTTATCCGTAGCATACTCTCATTTTCGGCTTTACCTAGTGGATATACACTATTGATTATGTTGTATAGTTTCTTCTTAGAAATGTTCATGAGTGTGAGCCGGAGTACGGAAAGAAATTATTACCTGTATGTAGCTTTGGGACGTCATAATTCAATGACTTGGGTAGATGTAGTTGCTGAACGGTTTTATTGATGGTAGAATCAATAATGTAGTTCAGAAAGGAGTTAAGTGTTAAAACAGATTTTAGTTTTAGTAACTCTCGCTGTAAAAGATCCAGGGAACTGGTGATACGTGCGTATGAGATGTAAGTCAATTCACGTGGTTTTCTTTGAAATGAAGTGGAACGAAACTGTTAAAATGGGTGTATCGTCTGGTTTAGGAGGGTTTCTGATAACAACCAACATCAAAACGTCCTTGTTTGTTGAAATGGTTAGAACTGTTCTAGCTAGTATTTTCAAGTCTACACCAGTGTTAATCCAGGAGCTACCACCACTGAAGACTATTCCAGAAGGACTCATTGATGCCATATTGGGAAATTAAACGAGCCACAGACAGAGACGTGTGCCCTCTGCCAGGCCAAATTAAACCCACAGCGAGGAGTCTCCAGAGATTGGTAAGAATGACTCTAAGATAAACCAACAGCTTTAGGAAGAATATGCAAGGGTCTAAAAAGGGCTATCCATCAAATCTCTTTGGAAAAGTGGCTGTATGTAGGGAAACTCAAAAGCCTTCTGACATCCTTTTGAGAGGTACAGAATGTAGTGTGCGAGCATCTATAAAGTAGAATTGATGTCTCTATGTCCACCTTTTATGTCATAGGAGAGGTCAAAAATCAGATATGACTCTTTGGAGGCTTCTGTCAGTCTGTATGTCTGCCTTTTATGACTGTAGCTTTTGATCAATCTCAATTAAATTTTACTTGTACCCTCAGGATCCTCAGGAGTGACATAAATGATCACTGACCCCTGGAGGCTCCTATGTGCTATCCATACTATTCTGTCGATCTTTACCAAACTTCAAAGGCACCCTTAAGGACACCCATAGAGTGAAATAGAGGGTTTGCATTTGGATCTGTTGATATAGATTCATAAAGTTGAAATCGTTTTGAAAACATTTTGATATTGTATTGTATTTAGTTTGTTTTAAAACTTCTTTCATTGTTTCACTTCGAGTTTTGTATTTAGTTTTGTTTAACTTACCCGAAATTATATTTTATTCCCTGATTTCTTTTAATTACATTTGTTTAAAGGTAACATTTAATTTGAAAACTATACTTATTTATATTTAAATGCGTGATTTGTGTTTTCACCCATCTTTAATTCTGTAACAAGGTTTTTACTTATGTTTTGTTCCTAACTTATGTTATAATGTTGTAGCTTATATGCATCTCTGAATTTTGTTTCCAATTTATTTTCATTGTTTTTTATGTTCAGATTTTTTTACTGTTCTGCATTTCAAAACAATTGGAAGGTATAATAAGTTTATTTTATGGTTAAATTTTGAATTTGTTTACATCCAGTTTTGTATAGAAATTTTGGGTTGTTATATTGTGATTTTTTAAAAAATTTTGATTGCAGTTGTATTTTGTATAGCAATTGATTTTTATTCTACATTTATTTAATTCTCATTTGAATTGAACCGTAATCCCATTTTGTTTTGGATTACTTCATTCTAATTCATTTCAACTAGTTGATGAATATTTTGTGTTTGCCTTTGTCGTTTCTGTCATGGGCTGATCCTTTTACACAGGAAAATGTTTTATGTAGCTTTGTGCTTAACTTCAATAAACCCAAACCAGATAAATGTTATATACTACAGACTTCGTTTATAAGTTTGAAATGAGCCAATTCAAGCATGTGACACAGGAACTTGTATAAATTGGCTTGGAACTGTATGTATATTATTGAATGAGGTATGTAGCCTAATGAATTGTAAGATACCACTCTAAGGCTTCTGCCCAACTATAGAAGTGGGATATCTACACAATTCTGGATATTAATCTTAGTCATGATTTTATTTATTCCTTTTTCTTGTGCAGACATTTGGAAATCTTCTCCAGCTCCAGCAGTCAATTAAGTGAATAGGAAGCTGGCCAGTTGGTGATAAACATAAGCACCATTTTAGTGAATATATTTTTATTTATTCATTTGTATTTGTTTGTTCTTCCTTTGCTGTCTGGTTCAGATTTATTGTAAGGCATAGCATTTCTGGAATCTTCATTTTTTGGATGTTTTAAACTTATCTGTGGGATATAAGTGAACCTGAAAACCTATGAGGTCACTTTAGATTGTCAACATAACTGATCAAGTTCTTGGCTTCAAATTTAACTCGGTCTTATAAATGGCCAGTTTTACACTGTGTCAAATCTTTGATGAAAAGCACTGTCTGTGTTACATTCGTCGAGTTTCTTCTCATCTAAGACTTTAAGTATTAATCGCTACACTATTAAGACTCAGTCAGCAGCAGACATTACACTTTAACGATTTTAGTACACGTTTCTGTGATTATTATTTATAACTTTACACCAAAGCAAGCTATTTATATAACTCACAACTAAAATTACGTTAAGAAATAATGTAGCTACTTTTATTTAACAGATTAACTAAGAGTATATAATTTCATTAAATATTCACAAAAAAAACAACATTTGTATGATAATTAGAATGCACTTTTCCTTCCTGCTATTATCAATATATATTTTGCCCATAATCATAATAATATTGTGATACTTAGATCATCAGATATTTTCCGCTTGCTTTTAGTAAGTAATAAAGGAAGTGAAAAAATAACTTATTTAGTTTTTACGCATTTGTAGTTCAAGCATATTGTCCAGAAAATCTTGAAGTTACCTTGTTCTAGTTGATGTTGTCTATATGTTACAGCTGACCAATGCTGTGAGAGAACAAAGTTTACGAGGTGATGCCGTTGGATGTACAAAAAAACAAAACAACAACAACAACAACAAAAAAATGAGTATACCTGTTGAATTCAGGTGCATTTTCTTGGTTCAGTTTTATTAGGAGATCTTGGAGTAAAGTTCGTGTTTTAGTTCTATGGAGGTCAGTCCTGAGAGAGTGAAAGCTGCGTGACTAAACACTGCTTAGTAGGTAATTGACTGTGGTCCTATCTGTGCAAGTATGCATGTTGCGTTTTCTTTTTTGTTTAATAATAAATATAGTGTTTGTTTAATTCAAAACTTGTCCAATTATATTATTTCTCACACAAGAAAGCTCAGTCAAGTTTTCAAACACAGACTACTTCATAAATGTTCTGTTCGGCCCTGCTGTTGATAGCAGATCTATCTTTCTGATACTTCTGAGGAAATTAGTTCACATAGCTGAGAAAACCACGATATCTCCCGCAGCTTCGTCAGCTTAGGATATTTTGGTTAGCCCTAAAATCCCTATAAAAGCTAACAACGCAAAATAATTTTCGTAAGAATAGTAAAATATAAAAACTTTCAAGACAAATAAGATATGTCTACTGTGAACCATTCTACGTCTTGGCCTTAGGCCTAACATTCTACGTCTTGGCTTTAGGCCTAATGTAGATGTGTCTTCAGATGAACTTCAGTTTATAAAGAAGTTGACCATTTCTACAGAAATAAATGACAACATGAGTTATGTTTTGTTGAACTAACGTGTTGGTGTTTCATAATGTAACAACCGTGTCTAGTCTGTTATTTTGGTCTCATTTTAACTTATTAATACTTTGAAAACAAATTCTTAATTCTTGCTGTAAACTTGTTGTTTTTCATAATGCAAAGCTACACAAGATTATATCTGCACTCTGTCTACCGTGGGTAATGGAACTCCAGATTTTAGTGTTGTAAGCTCGTAAACTATATCGCAATTATTTTGGGACGGCACCATTTTTATATTTTTATGGCCCGGCATGGCCAGGTGGATAAGGCGGTCGACTCGCAATCTGAGGGTCGCGGGTTCGAATCCACAC
>NW_013670149.1:0-559 GCF_000517525.1 Limulus polyphemus | reverse complement strand
ATGAGCTCAATAGTTACCCACACTGGTCCCCACAATTTTGTAGAATGTCCTGTCACACCATAAAGTTTCTGTATGGCTTCTGGTAATCCTTCATGATCTAACACCTTGATGCTCACAAGGGTTTGCTGAGATGCAGAGTCTATGACAACGTTGCACCTTTGGCCATCCAGCTTTCCTGTCACATGGACACTGTGTGTACTTGGCATTTTACACCTAGCTGTTGGGACTTTCATGATGGGGGTTGGTGGGCGTCGCTAAACAACAACCACTACTGGTCTCCTTGAGACCGACTTGTTGGTAATATTCTTCCTACACTGTCTCCTCAAATGTCCGTGCTTTCCACAGTTCCAACAACCTTTCTGGATACCAGCCTTTCCTGCTGTGGCATCTCTCCTGTGTTGAAGTTTCCAGCATTGAGCTCTCTTGTGCCCAGGTTTATTACAGTGCCAGCAAAGTCCCTTGGCCTTGAATCCAGATGACTATACCAACCTCGGTACCTCTGTGCTGGACTTAATGAAGGATTCAAATTCGAGAGCTCTGGCCATTGCATCCTGCATGG
>NW_013670148.1:61673-85779 GCF_000517525.1 Limulus polyphemus | reverse complement strand
TAAAATTCATACACCATCTCCCATGCTAAAAGCAGTCTTCGATCTACTCTCGTCATCCAGTTCAACTTGCTAGTATCAAGATGTCAGATCTAAAGTGATGAATCTGTGGAATATTTAAACGCATCCAGAATTTCATGTATTTGTTGTAAAATTAGGGCATCAATGCAAATTATTACATACATCTATCTAAAATCAATATGGAATCTTGGCATTTCTTCCCTCTTTCTGACAATCACTGATAGAGATGTACAAACACTCTTCAAAGGTTTTATGATCTTTTCCTTTAACAATTGCTGCATCTCAGAGTTGGATAGATCCCTAATATTCCAGGGAAGTCAATGTGACAGATGCTTCATCAGACGTGCATCACCTTATCTATTTGAGGGTGAGTCGCTGTTTTTTGACCAAATCAGCTCTATGGTCCCACAAATATGGTAGTATACTCATCCAACAAGTCTTGAGTTTGTTTTGGGTCCAGCTTGTTTGCATAGTCCTTACCAACGATCTCAAAAGTGTTGGCAGCTTAGAACTCGCACTTGGATAAGGTATGACAGATACAATCCTAGCATCACTACTAGTCTTGGTGACTTCCACTTTGCTTACAGCCCCAATGCTCATTCCATTGCACATCTGGATAGCTGATCGTCCATAATTATAAAACAACACTATGATTTCATTCTTATCTTGACAGATATTTGCGTGAGCTAATGCTACTTGCTTAATGGACAGAAAATGGTTATTTCATAAATGGGCTCTATAATAATGTTACATGGCACTAACACACCAGATTTTATCTATTACAAACCATGGAACATCACTTGTGTACATAGAGATATTGTTAGTCCTTCCTGGTCTCCATTTGCTGAAATCAGATAACTCTCTCATGGAAGATCAGTTTATCAGTAGCACAGGCTAACCTGACTGATAATTTCTGCAGTATATCCATCCGAAGGATGACAATGCCAGAATTCAGATTGAAGACGATTACCTTCATTCTATGAGTGACATATCCTAGACACAACTGGAAAGACCTACCTCTTTACCCACATCTAGTCGACCACTATTTGCTAGAAAGAAGTTGGTATACATTGGCTGGAGTGATGGCCTAATATACTGAGAAATCTAACAACATTCTGACTATTCCTTTATCAACCAGTAGCTTTATCACTTACCCTTGTATCCAAGTTCCACCTAGCCCTAAGAGAGCGGTGCTCACCACCAAACATTTGGGTAAAAACTGTCTGCTGTGCTCCCACAAGTCAGTTGTCATACCATACATGGGCTCCATTGGTTTTTGGAGCTTTAGTGGCAGTGTTTATTGTTGGTTTTTCCTGAACCTGCTGAGCCGTGAGTCAAAACCATTAACCTTGCCCATCCTGCTGCTTGGCACAGAATGGGTGATTTTGGTTTTCTTGTGCCTGTTCAGCCATTGATCAAAACTACTAATCGCCTGTCTTGCAAAGTATGGCCACTTTCTTCAAAAGTGACCTAATATATCACATCCAAAGCAGAAATTTTGTTCCTCTCTTCCAGAATAACATCTGGGCAGAGGCTTCATTAGCCCATTCACTGAAAACCAGTGTGGTTATATTGCATCATCATGGTGTACAGGTAGCTGGTTAATGTTCAGCATGGCTTGACCTCAGTATGGTGGAGGTACAGTCTGTCTGAGATGTAGCCACTGCAGGATTTTTCCTCTACTAGCAACTGGTTTGAAGGTATCACTTCATATCTTTTTGCTCAAGAAAATGCCTCTGTAAGGGCAAGGATATCTCTCACACTCAGATGATACCTCACTGTTTGACTTGAAAGTTCTTCAGTGAATTTATCCTCGATAATGTATTCACGATATGCTGAAGCCATTGCAGAATATGCTTTATCATATATATAGGTATATATATATATATATATATATATATGACAAAGAGTGTATGAATGAGTAGCCATACTATCCAAGCCATAAACTTGGCTTGTCAGCTTGCTTGATTTTTCCACTGAGTTTAACTGTTAGCGTAACATGGCTACAATTGTATCACAGTCTTCCTATTGCACCTCACTTACGCGCTTGATGGAGTCCAAGGATGAATCATCCAAGCTCAGGATCAAATTTTGGACTCCAAATTGACCAATTTATTCAAAATGATATTTCAGACTATTTAAATCTCATTTTACATAGTTGAATTAGTAATGTAAGACTTACTCTGAGCAATTAGCATCATCTACATTAACGTCATTCACATTCAAACATAAAGGAAGCTGTAACCTTGAGATACCATCTGACTCAAGCCTGCAGTG
Organism: Limulus polyphemus; assembly: GCF_000517525.1. Lineage (NCBI taxonomy): Eukaryota > Metazoa > Arthropoda > Merostomata > Xiphosura > Limulidae > Limulus > Limulus polyphemus. Next base: position 83,484 of record NW_013670148.1, on the reverse strand, counting down.
AGGTCTGGAAGTGGGAGGTTCTTTTTGGTCCAAAGTGGAACTCGTTTCATATAAAACTTTAGTGCCCAGGGACGAAAAAAATCCGAAATATATAATGGTTCCTTTACTATCACTGCAAATAAACATTTCTAGTCAATTTTCTCTGATAAGTATAAAAATGTTCTTTCTGCATGTATGCACAGTATGCAATTAAATAATCAGAAGCCATCATTAAAGAAAGGAAAATAATAAATCTTAATAGGCGATCGGAACTCTGGCGGGAGTGGGGGTTCGTTCGCCCCCCCCCCCCTCCTGGGCTACGGGCTTGCCTGACTTACCATTGAACGACTGTTTTTTGTATTCTTGCACAACGTGCCACATCACAGCCATGCCTTGCATGGACAGATCAGGTGTCATCTAGAAGGAAATGACAAATAACAAAAGTAGCTAGAACAAAACAAGTTAAGTAGCACGTATCTAGAACCAAGAAAACATTTTAACATTAAAATGAGAAGGTAAGAAAAACGCATGTCATACCTGCCTACTACACTTCTGTGTTGGTCTAGAAATGACGATATTGTTGTAAGCTATATTTTCAATGTTATAATATAGTTGTTTTCTTCAGGGAGCTAGTCATTATGATGACGCCAAGAATCTAGTAACATTTTCTAATATCTGGACAAAAGCACATTACATACAAATACGAGTAGGCAGTTAATTCAGGAAGTATTCATTGAGTAGAGATTGATAATTCAATGAAGTGTTAGGTATCACATATATATACAGTTACTCGATTGAGTAAGTTTTGTATTTGTAAGTAAGGCGTAGGTACCGTTATATTAGCGAGGAATTTCCGTTGAAACGTTGTTTATCATCACAGGCCTATAATCTGTATCAAAGGAAAAGTTACAAAACAAATACAAATTCGTTATTGTTATTAGATTGAACGGCATCATTTTCATCAAATAATCTGAAAGAACCCACCCAATGATAGAACATGGCACAACAATATCTTGAGTTTTAAAAGGTATTAACATCAACGATTTTGACCAAATCAGCAACAAATAACATTTCTTTGTCAAGTTTGTATTGTAATTGTCCTCATTCGCCAATTTGAAAGCTCTGTTCCACAATCCTCGTTCAAATGTTAAAATAGCCATCACCTGAAAAGAGCCCATAAGGATTGTTCAAGGACTTTCCAATCTAATGAGGAACAGTACTGTAAGTTATGTTTTCATATTTTATTATAGAGATTTGCATTGTTTGCTAGAAGGAGTGTTGGCAGACATAATGATGATGTGTGGTGATACACACTATAATGCTATTCTTATATTAAATTTTAATTGTTTAGTAACATATATTTCTTTACTTATACTTGCCACAAGGCATTAGTATTATACCTATTATATTTTTAAATACTTCATTCTTAATCTAGTCCTTTAGAGATTTCTGAAAATTAAAAGTGTATCTATTTCAACTACATAATGTTCACCATATCCATTGCCGACGACTTGTTTCGATCAATTCAGAACTCTTCAGGCCGGCTGGGATACAACAGACACCGTAGTTGTCGAAACACTAACACATATAAACCATTTGTTACAACATTTGTTATGGTGTGAACGCCTTTCACACCAGGCGCTCACACCATAACAATATATTTCTATATTTCCGTTCTTCTACAATACATAATTTCTGTTTCATCGTAAAAACATCAAAATTAATCAGGTAGATTTTCTATGTTTCTCACATTATTTTGAATTTTATTACGGTTGTATTTCAAGAAAAAACAAGATCAATCACAGAGATTGCATACCTTCGCCCTGACGATCCTTTTCGAGATTGTATGCGTTTATATTGCATAACGTCAAATTTCAATTTCGAAAACTCAGAAAATCCTTCTCAGTTCCAGAATGATCAAAGATCCGGATTATTTTTGTAGTGCGACGAATAGTCTCAACCTTAATGTGCCCATAAAATTTGGTACAGATCTGATCATACTTCACAGAGTTATTAACCAAAATCCGCGAAAACGTCTTATCTCTCCATTATGAAAAAATGTTTCAAAGTGACCCAGAATCCGGATCCGGACAACATTTAGGGAGGACTGTTCCATACATTCTATACTGACTTCCCGTTTTGTGTAAATTTTTTTCCGGGAGCGAAAGTAACAATGGTTATACGTGGTTCTTCTTTCTTTTTCTTAAGATCCTAGTTTACTACATACTCTTTGTTTAACATTTCTAGATTACAGGTATGTTCATTTATAATTATCAAGATATAATAAATTTGTATCTTTACCGAGTCAAAATTTTATTTGATTAATTCGCATTCTTGAAAAATATCTTCTTTGTGTTTCGCTGCAAACTCTATATAAAATTTTAGAAATCCACACTTCTTTTACCATGTGCTCTTATCGTAGCGCTACCTATATGTAGAACCACAGGAAGAAACCCAAGATAGGAAAACCAGAGCATTACTTCTCTATGTCACGTGACCTACGCGAATTACACTCTGGCGGTTGATGGCGGTAAGTAGTTAGGAGAAGGGTTAGTTTGTCATATTGAGGTGTCTTGCTAAAGCTTACACTTCGGTTAAATGTTGGTGCGGATTAACGATTTACTGGTTGTCATCTGAGTTGTAACTGGACAGAAGAAACTTTGTAAGGTAAGGGTAATGTATTCTAAACGTAAAATAAATATGGTAGTTGTTATTCGTGTATTCATAAACACTTGAACTTCGAAGTTAAAGATGTGCATGAACTGCTTACGCCTTATGGCTGCTGTTCCGTTGGGTGCAAGTAAAGACCTTGGTTAATCTTGCTATAATAGTAAGAGTTTTTGTTTTGTTTTTCTCTCGAGCTGCTTGTTAAGATAAACTTACTTTAAATTGCTAGGTCAATCATAAGCTGGTAAGACGTTTTTTACAATTTTGGCAGTAAAATAAGGTATTACTTAAAGTTAGTAGGATATTCAGAAATGTGTTGTATCGGTTATAGTGACATCTGGCGGTTAATTTAAATTTTTTTTGATATTTGCAAGCTAATGTCAACCATTAAGATGTAGATTTAGCTTATTTTTTGTACACTGTCAGTTTTGAAGGTGTCAACCATGACATTACAAGATATATTGTGTGTCATAAAATTTAATGTATGAAAAATGATAGTCATCCTATCAAAGTTGTAAACATTGAAATGAAACACAAAACCAACGAACTGAAACTTTACATTCATATAGATATCAAATAAAAATGCCATTATTAGTATAGAATACATGATTACTAATATTATGATAAAGGTTATAGGTGGCTTGTTGAAATGTTGTACATTTGTTACTATGTTAAACTTGTAATAAAGCTTTTTTGTTATTCATTCAAGTTGTCTTTATACTGTATTGTCCTCAAAGTGGGTTCTGTATTATTGGATTTGGAAAATCATCAGATAATGTGTTTTATAGTTTTCAGATACAACTATTCAACATAAAAACAAGTTTAAGTTTAGAGCTTGAAATAGATACTAGAATAATCTTTTGAGATTAAAGAATTTGAAAGATTTTCCACAGGCAATTAAGAGCCTGTAATATTCTTAGCATTAAAATCATATTTGTTTCTTTGTAACAATCTTAGTGTTTTAATCTTTCCTTACATTGTTACAAATATTTTGCTATTCAACGCCTGCAACTTAATCATAATTCTTACAGAGTTAAAAGTTTGGTTATACTGTATGTGATTTTTGTATGATTTGGGCTTTTATTATTTAAATATTTGCCTATAATTATGGTGCTCTATTTCTTATTTTTTCTATTATTTATATAGCTCTTCCTTGTTCATTGAAAATTTGTTGCTTGGTTAGGTTTTGCATATGTAATGTAAAATAATATGAAACTTACATAACAGTGAAGAGCAGAATGTTCAAAAGTAAGTTGAAAATTCTGTTAGGTTAATCTACTTTTTTCTGGCTTATGCTGCAATTAACAGCTAGTTCTATGCTCAAATTTTTCAACTGTCATTGGTTTTTCCTTGCTTTCTTGCAATACAAACCTTTTTTTGTTATTAATTAGTGTTTCTATGGTTTATAATAAATCTGGTATTCTACAGCAAGAATAATCAAAATATTATTACCAGGATTCTAAATAGCATTTATTAGAACTTAAGATAAGCAGAATGTACTCAATTTACTAATACTGGGACAGGATATTTACAAACAGCATAACTGAACTTCAAACTCAGTATAAAATCAACACAAAAAATGAGGACAAAGAACCAGAAAAAAACAACAAAAACCTAACTTCATAAATTATCACAAAATTTGATACAACTTGCATTAACTCTGATTAATTATAATTCATAATTATCACAGAATCTTGTAATGATCTAAATAGAATGCTGCTCCAACCAGAGTCAAACAATTTATTAAAATATAACAACAGAAATCCAAAATAAAACTTTCAAACAACTAGGATACAAATTTTGTCATTTCCAAAAAAACAACTAATAAGCCCTTGCCTGGCCAGAACTAGGTACGATTGTTAATAAACAATATGATATAAGTCTCAATGTGATTAATTTCAATAAATATCAAAGGAATTAGGAAAAAGAACCAGAAGAATAAAAAATGTAATTTACCAGAGAATAACATGATGATTCAAAATTAAACCACTTTTCAGTATCAAGAAATAATTAGCAATAATTATTTCCAACTATATCTCATGAACTAACTCATTTTCAAGATCAAGGAAGTCTTCTTCTTCTTCTTCTTTTTTTTTTTTTAGTGGTTAGACCACAAGGTTGCATCTCATGTGACTAGCTATTACCATAAATCAACATAATCTTTCACTGCTAGGGGAAGCTTGTGTAAGTTTCATAATACTTGCATACTCTGAATCAATGTGCTCTAGATATAAGGTAAGTTAGCACTTTGATGCAACTAAAAATTCATAGTTGAACTAAATTATAAAAGGAATAATAAATGAACTGTAGACAAAAATCATAAAATAAAAGTACAATCTGCTCAGTAACACAACACTTAATTATTCTCAGATTAATTTTATTTCACAAAACTTTTAAGCTCTAACAGAGTTTACAGCTGTGTCCAGTCTAAAATTCCATGTTCTCAAGTATCTGGTATATGAAGTTATCCTTTTTGTCTTTTTATACACTTTTATTTGCTCGCAGGTGATGAGATTATGATTCAACACAGGGTAATTATTGTTGTTGACAAAACATCTAATCAACTTATTTATGTAGAGTGATACTGATTTACATATGTACATAGCAACACTTATTTACATATAAAAACTGTTTAATTAGTAGAATTTGCTCCTTGATTAATTGTTCAGCTTATTAATCCATTACATTAAAATAACTGATTATTCTCATGTGAGACTTGGGTACTTAGAATAGTCAAAAATAGTAATTAGAAACACTAATTTTAATTGAATATTTTTGTGAGTCATGGTACTAATTGTTTAATCATTGTAATTGATGCTCATAGGTAATTGAATTAATTGCCCTCCTTTAATGACAAGCAACTTCTTTACATGACTATTGCTACCATGACAAATGTCTCAACACCACCCATTTGTCAGTCATTTTGACTCACTATGAGAGTAGTGTTACAGTTAACTTTAGAAGAGTGTGAATTAGCATCATGCATGAAGAAACTCGAGAAATAAACTAAGCGACAGAGGAATAGGGTATATAAAATATGAACATAATAGTAATTAACAAAAATGAAGGAATGCCCCCTTACTCTCATCCTATATTGTCTGAAGAAGTAATGAATTTCATCACATCATACACAAGTTCCAACTTTTGCATATACTCTATCACCTATACCGCACTTGGTGTAGTATATGGTATTATCACAACAACTTTACAACGATTGGGATTGGTTTACCCAAGGTTCTGCCTTTTTTTAGCTTACCAGAACAAAAGTCAGTTACATATTTCTCTTTCTGTTTAAGATCCAATTCAGCTTACTAGTACTATATTGAAGCAGAAAAGGTACATTACACACTTCTTTTGGTAGGAGGGAGACCCACAAAATATGTGTAGTCAATGTGGTGATTTCTTCATAGCACTCTTTGTTTCCTCCAACAGCATTGTTGGTGTTTTCCTTATTCAGTGAACTGGCAGTTGGTTGTCATGTAAGTCAGTTAATACACAGAGATACAAAATTATAAATTCTTGTGGCAGTGTTTTGGAGGTGGACATATGTGCCCATGACAGCAGAGGACTTGAGAGAGGAAAGTCAGTGATTTTCATATTCTTGAAGGTGAGTGTTCAGGGACAGCCCTGAAGTACTAAATGCCTCCTTGTTTTCTTATGGTAAATGTGGCCCTGAGGAAGCCCCTTGATGTAGGGAAGTTGAATTTTTAATGTAGCTACTGCTTACCAGTATTGTGGAAAAAGTAAATAGAAGTTATTTAAACTTAGAATATTTTTTTGACAAAATGTAATTATAAGAATGTTTAATTCTACATTTTTATGAAGCAGTGCATTTAAATGGATTAATTTCATATCAAGTATATTTTTGTATTTTCTATAGATAATTTCATCTAAACTACATTAACTGGCAGTGTCTGTGGTTGCAGTCTGAAATGGCCTCTGCCTCCAAAGGCAAAAGAAATGGAAGTGTTCTACATGATTCACAAAGTGAGTATATTTATGTATTTATTTCTCTACATTACTTAACTAATGTATGTCAAAGTTGAGACCACTCTAATTTCCCAGATTGTTAAACTAATAATGTAGTGGACAGGAGAGAGAGAGAGCTCTCTTGCTTGGGACTTGAACTATGGTAGCCCAATTGATAAGAACACCCATCACTTATGGTTGATAACTGGATATTCATAAAGTAATATTTATTTATTGTATATTCTAATTTACAATTTGTATTGTTTACTATCAAGTAGATGAACCTTGTGGAAATTTCCTTTTAAAAAGTAGGTTTTTTTTTAGCAGTATGGAATTTATAGTCTTGTGGGATTTTCATGGCAGTAGTTAAGATTTTCCATCAAAGTATATTTATTTGGGTTTGGTAGGTTGTGGCTCTGACTCCTTGTAATATCTTACTGATAGACATTTCTTTGTCTATATTGGGCCTGGTTTGTTGCATTTCCGTGATAAGATTGATTCGTTGTATGTGTGTTTTTTTAAAGTCATGTAATTTCTTTGGTAGCAAGTTCCATTCTACAAATTCACTGGTATTTTCTCAAATTTTGATGTGATGTGGTACAGAGAACCTTTGATGGTATTTTCTCAGATTTTGATGTGGTACAGAGAACCTATAATGGTGTGATTGTATTTGAGTGAGGTAAGTCTCAAATCATAGTACTACACATTTATAAAAATGCTTGTAATAAGTTAGATTTCTCTGAAGTACAGCCTTTCCACCCGATTGCCTGAAATCTAAGGGGGTCTTAAGTATTTATGGCGAAATGCTGCCATAAAAACCAGACTTATAACACCACATTGAACTCTAAATTGGTTTTTGTGTCATTAGTACTAGAAGAATTAATAATGCATTTGCTACTGACTTAATTATCATAGATATTTAAAATTTTTAGTATATTTCAGATTTGTTCTTAATTTAGGACTTTGATCAAAGGAGCTACCAAATTTCTCTTGTCTTTGTTATTTTCAAGACTACATGAGTCACTAAGATCATCACATCCATTCTCCATTCATTAGCGGAGATTGCTGTATCATGAAAGATACTATAGATAGAGTTATCTGATCTAGTGGTAAACTATGTGATAGCATATGAGCATGACACTCCTTTTTGACCCTCAGTCATGTGGATGGGATATGTGCTCTTTATATTATATATATATATATATATATATCACACACACATGTATTATCATGTTTTGTGTAGGATACTTTCTTCTCGACATATAGTTGAGACTTGGATTCAGATTTAAATTGTGGGTTTGCTGTAATATACTCCTTGTGAGAGAGACATTTTGAGATTTCACAAATAGATGTTTTATAGTTTGTTAGTTATATTTTCTAGGTCAATACTTTTTGCATAACGTGACAGATTTTGAGAGAGAGAGAAACTTGGGTACACGTACTAACAAAGATCATAGCCCAGAAAGTTTAATTCGACTTTCTCTTCAATTCTCCAAATGTAATTTGGCTTTAATTGTGGTGGTGCTCAATGAAGATCGTAATTGTTTGCAGATCTCTGTCCAATCTCTCTTGTGGAAAGATTCAGTTGAAGGCAGAGAAACTCTGGCACTACCCTGTAATATAGTATCCGAAGAATCCTTGTTTTTCCGATTCCTACAAAGTACTCTGAAGGAAGTCAGATGGGTTTGAGAGTACTACATTTTTATTTACATAATAGTTTTATATAAGAAGGTTAAGCTACATCTTGTTCACTGTGAAAATGTGAAATTAAAAATTGTGGAGAATGCAGATCTTCATTAGGAGGCAGAATGTATACTCATTCAGCAAAGTCATTGATACTATAAAATGGCTTTTGTCTGTTGATAATGAAAATTTCAAATTTCCTGATGTCTGATTTCCATGAAACTTCCAGAGGTTCGTGAATGCTTCTAAAACGCTTTACTTTATTAATTTTTCAGTGTTTGAGTTTACAATCAACTTCAGTTTTCTCCATTTCTACTTCCTGAAATCTGATTGAAACTTCCAGGTATTTTTGAGCATGGCTTCATCTGGAATATTGTGTACAAAAGAGGTGCCATTAGTAACAGTGGAAATTAGCACTTTTAAAAGTGTTAACAGAATGAAAAATTAGTTTAAATTATTACTTCTCTCAAGGATTGGTGTGCAAGAACATCCTTGAAGGTTCAAATGGTTCCACATTGTCTGTATGTTATGGTTTGGGTCTCCAGGACTCTAGCAGGAAAAGTAAGATAATATACTTAGAGTAGTGTTGTATTTTTAGGAAAGTTTCTGCAATATTCAGTAGACCTGTATGACAAATGACTCATTAAATCAACAATATAAATGCTGCGTGTAATGCACATGCTTTTCTAGTATAATTTACTTCTCTCAAGGATTGGTGTGCAAGAACATCCTTGAAGGTTCAAATGGTCCCACATTGTCTGTATATTATGGTTTAGGTTTCCAGGACTCTAGCGGGAAAAGTAAGATAATATACTTAGAGTAGTGGTGTATTTTTAGGAAAGTTTCTGCAATATTCAGTAGACCTGTATGACAAATGACTCATTAAACCAACAATATAAATGCTGCATGTAATGCACATGCTTTTCTAGTATAATTTAAAGTTAATTTTGAACGATATAAAGTATATTTCAAATTAGGTTTCATTACCAGCCTACATACTCCTAGCTGTAGCTAAAGAGAACGTGCAAAATTTTGATTCAACTAAAGTATAAACTCAGTTCTGTAATGTATCAAAGAAGCTCCCGAGTTTTTAATCTCTTGCTAGTGGTAGTTAACATCGGGTATTTTCTTTTGATAATATTTCAAAAGTACTGATGTTCTGTTTTGCATTTATATATGTTTAAGCTTCCTATGGTAAGAAGAGGCGAAAACTGTATAGTGGTACATGCAGTGAGAGTGAAGATAGCAGAGGTAAGGTTATGCATGACAAGTTTTTTTAATTTATCAGTACATTGTGATACTCAGTCTATATATTTTAACCCTTTTGCTGCAACTTTCCCTCTATTGCGACGTTCACGTGTGTCGGCATCGAGACCTAAATGCTTTTAAAAAAACACTCCGACGAGCAGGAACATCCCTGCATGCTTGAAACAACCTGCATGTTGTGCAGTGAAAGAGTTAAAATACCTTAAATTATTGTTTGGAAGAATATTTTAATTTTCCCGTTGAACTTGGGCATCCCCAAACTTCGTACCTTCTTTTTTTTTTTTTCCTATGCAGAATTTTTATCGTAGGAAACAGCATGCAAATAATAGGAATTTGGGTGAAATATTTGTTGTTGTTTTTTTGTTACAAAAGCAGGAAAAATTGTTTTTTGAAAGAATGTGTTAGTTTATTATTTACCCACATTTAAGTACATTGTAATTGAAATTGTTTTTTGTAATGTTGAAAGGAGTTTGTTTTACTTTATAGGGCCATTTTGTGCAAGTACTGGAAATTTTAAATTTTCCGAACCATCAATGTCCAAGATTTATAACAGCTCTTTCAGAAATAATAAACCAGCAGAGGTAAGTGAATGATATATTTTCCAGAGTTTCTTGACTTTGTTTTTGAATTCTTGCTAGTTACAAACATTAATCATAACCAAATTATATATTTCTGTGTGTGCATTTTGAAAGACTTAGAGTGTATGTGAATCATTAAAAAAAAAGGTATGCAGTGGCTGGCTATTATCAACTTATTGATTGAATCTGAAATTGCTGATTAAGTTTGTAAAATTACAGTTATTGTTCAGTTATTCTAATTAAGTAACTTTTATTGACCTTCAAGAACTTTGTTTTTTAACAATGAGTTCACTAGCCAGGCTGGGAAGTTTTTTTTTAGTTTTTTAATAAACCATAATGTGGCTTTTTGTGTTATTGGCTAAGGTTTTCCATCCATTTTTCCTATAGTCTGAAACCATTGTACTAGATCACTACTAAAATTTACCCAGTAATTGATATCGCTAACTTAATACACTGTCCTAACAAGGATTCTGCAAGGTGTAAAACACAAAAAAATGTATTTAAGTTATTATAATGCATTGATTCATCCTCCCTCTTCGTGATGTAACCATGTGCATGCAGTGATTGTATTTAAAAATATTAATTTTGACAGAGCTTAAGTTGGCTACTAAAAATTTATTTTAACAAACTCCTTTTTCTATTCCACAAAGAATTGTTGGCCAAATTCATAAAGTTATATTTCACAAGAGTTCAGTTACCATTATTAACTTATCAAGAGCCAGACATTATTTCCTGAAAAAAAACTTCAAGATTGACTGATTCTGTAAATATATACTCACTATTGGCATATATTGGCTCTAGTCTTTGACCATGAATGTGCAGTTCAGTTTTTACTTCCTATAAAATACTTTGTAATAAAAATCTGTGCATAAATGTTTTTTTTTGTTTGTTTATCGTCCTTTAGCTTTTACACACATTATTTGACGTTAAGCCTGGTATGTTTACTTCTGTTAAACTTTTTCTATAACATTTTGATTTTAAAAATACACTGCTGCATGTTCCCACCCACCATTGGTAGAACAGACCACTTCACATTCACACCCACCATTGGTAGAACAGACCACTTCACATTCACATCCACCATTGGTAGAACAGACCATATTACATTCACACCAACCATTGGTAAAACAGACCACTTCACGTTCACACATTGGTAGAATTTGCTGCTAAATATTTTGAAGTTCTGTGGATGAACAAATGACACATTTGATATCCCTAAATTGACCTGTAATTTAAGGATATTATGTGATAGAAATAAAAGGCACAACATATCACATTTCTTGTAAAAAATACACAAATTATTGCTGAAAAGAAGTGAATTAAGTGCCATTTTAAGTAAACATCTTGTCTGTACAGTTGTTTATTTGTCACATGTCAGAAATTCTGTGCTCAAAACATAGCTTATGTTAAAGGTTGTCTAATAAACTGAGGTGGAATATATTTAAAAGATATTCATGCTGTTATCATTATTTCTGTAGCTGTTTCGAAAAGATCTCATCAGTGCAATGAAGTTATCAGACAGTGATCAACTTTTTCCAGAAGACTTCTGGTTCATATCAGACCCTTGGAAACAAGAGTGGGAGAAAGGCGTTCAGGTACCCGTTAACCCGGACAGCCTTCCGGAAACTTCTGTAAGGTACGTCAACTTTTGTATGTTTGTATTTCCTTGTTTCTAACATTCCTATAGGTCCTTAAGAGCTAATTAACTAGTTATAATTTGCACAGAGTGAAGCCTTCAGATAAAACTGATTTGTAATAATCTGCCAGATTATGAAAAAATTAGTAAAAAGTTGTTAGGTTTTTGTTTGTTTTTTGAGATTAAGAAGAAAACTTTGTCTTTTTCAAAATGAAGGAATATTCTTATCTTTTTGAAATTTATTTTGTAGAATTATCATATGTTATAATTAAATGTTTTTGATTATGGTTTTACTTCTGTCTTCAAGTTTTTTTATTGTGTCCGATTGTTATTGAAATGGTAGTGATACATAAAATTGTTGGCTGTCTGAAATATATAGCCTTGTATATTATGAGGATTTTTTTTTTTACTGCCTCTCTTCCCCAAAATTAAAGGATAAAAACTTGGATTTTTGAAGTTTTATGCGATCTGATGTTTCATTTTTATTCTTTGTGATAAATCTATAACCTTATAATCTACTTCATCTTTACTTTAAGTTCAATTTTTAGATTAAATGACTTGCTAAAGATGGCATTATTGAACTTTTACCTGTTCTCTAGATTTCAAATTTGGGATTACATACATTTGAATAATGTGGTTTCATAATTATAATATTTTGGCACTTGTGTATAAAGTTAAAATCATAAATAATATTCAACGTTAAAATGGTACACAATTAAAAACATTTTATTTAGGCCTATCTATGGCCTTTAAAAAGTTGACGACTCTACATGTTTCGATGTTGAAATATCATCCTAAGGCCTTAGATAGGCCTAAATAAAATGTTTTTAATTGTGTACCATTTTAACGTTGAATATTATTTGATTTTAATGTGGTTTCAGTTTAGAAATGTACAAATTACAAGTTGGTAATTGCTTATTAGTGTCTGTTTATATCAACTGCTTTTTCAGGGTGCTGAGGAAAAAGGAAAAAGGGCTCAATTTTAAACTGTAAGTTAAGAGATTGAATTTTTTTTAGATAAATAAAAAAATTATGTACATGTACTTGATTTGCTGAAACTGATATACTAAATTAAGTTTCTATTATTTAATAATGTGTATTATACATATATTTAAGAATTACTGTATGATGTTTTTGGCTGTCATACATAGCTTAATGAAGGTATTTTGTGTCTTCTTGGAGTGAAAATTTATCTTGTTTACACTAGTAGAAGCTTTAAAAATAAATTTTGAAGCTGTTTTTTCTAAAATAAATATATTAACCCTTTAAAACCCAGTCTTCAGTATTATGTCACCTTTAACTTTGCATTAATGAAAGTTAGTAAATCTTAAATGTTACCAAATCTGAAATGCAGATATTTCAAACACATGGTATGAAAACTAAGAAATCTTTTATGCATATTCCCTATAACTGTTGACTTGATAGCCAGTTTTCATATATATATACACTATAGTAGGTTAGTTTGAAAGAAATTGTGTGATTAAAAAAAATTGTCTAATGTACTGAATTTAATATAAATAAATAACATTTATCTCAATTTGTTTTATACATTGAACTTATCTACTGTTTTTACTAATTTATATATCATATTCAAAAGACATTAATGTCTCTTACCTTTGATTGATGGCCTCGAATTACAAAACTCGGGTTCTTGTAAACAGAAAATTAACTGCTTAGATAATTGCTTCAGTAAAGTAAATAAACATTGAGAGAAATTTTATACTCAAACATGACTCTTAAGAAGTTAAATGTGGACAAAATTTATCAATATTGATTTCAAAGTTTTTCGTCTGATAACTGATAAGACTACATACTATTAATGCTTTGCATTTCTGAACTAATTCAATGATTTGAATCTATTGGCTGTAATCTGGTTTACTGAGTTTAAGCTATTTCAAATTGTTAAGCATAATATATCAATTTCATTTTTGAGGATTTTTTTTTAAAAGAAAATTTTTTAAATTAGTGTTTTAGGTAATTCTTGTTATACTTTGCTTCTGCAAAATTTCTGTCTAAATCAGTAAAAAGGATCCTGTGAAGTACTTTTTAATTCCATTGTTTAACTCCATCCAGCAAGCTTGTATTATAGATGTGTGTGTGTTTATAATTAGTTCTTATTTATAGTTTAAGTTCTCAGTCAGTGCCTTTGTCAAAATGTAAGGGAACTTACAGAATACTTTTAGTGAAACAGCTGTCACAAGTAAGAAGTTAAATTGTATAAATAAAACTTTTTTTTCTGATGCTCAAACTTGATCTGTCTATTTCAAAATATAGTTTTTATGTCATTGAAGCTGGTGTAACACTTGTCAGTTATTATTTAATATTTAAGCTTCTGATCTGTGGGTATGTGATTCCTCAAATTTTTCTTATTATTTGAAGAGTAAGCTTTTTAATTTATTCCCAAAGTATCTTTTTAAGGAAATTTCACTGGGCATCTATATTGCTAAAAGGACTTAAATATACATCTCTGACATAGTGCTTAGCAGCTAATGACATGTTATTAATAACTGATGATGTTGTATTAATAGCTAATGACTTGTACTGCTTAGTTGCTAATGAAATATTCTGTTTAGTAGCTAATGACAGATACTGTTTTGTAGCTGATCGTTTTTAAAGTTGTTTGTGAGTAAATGTATCCGTAGTCAATTATACTGCATGAAAGCAACTAATTTTAAATATTCTACAGTCTTCCAATATGTGTATTAATTGGTTCCAAATAAATCTTGGCAATGTTTTTTTATTAGAAAAACCTTTCAGTAGAGTGATTCTTATGATGTAATCTTAACTAAGTGTTTCATACATGGATGCCAACATTTGCTAGTGTTTGCTCACAAAAATGGGTTAGTTCTGATTTTGTTTTACTTTTTGGTTAGAGAAAATAACAAACTTCCTAAAATACTTTGTCTGTGGCTAGATGAATGATTTCACATGATCAGGAGATTTCTGTAGTAAGATGAATTTCAATACTTCTAGATACATTTAATTATGGTGGTTTTATTTTCTTACTTATTCTATATTTGTATATATTAAGTTATTTTTAATTCTCAAAGTGTATGTATTAACTTTGTAAATTAATGTTGCATCACAGTAACAAGCAAGTCACAAAGTGTTGCCCCTCTGGATGATTGATGGAAACTCCTTTTTTGTACAATGAAAGCTTCATGAAGCCTCAATCTCTTTTGGGCTCTGTGTCTTTTAGAGTTTGGATACAATTCTCACTTAATTTTAGAAACATAGGGTTTACAAAACTAAGATATAAATACATGTAAATAGTGTAATTAAAAATTCAAGTAATCAATAATTTTTTCCCTCTCTGATTAGACCAAAAAAGTTCATCAGGTGTTCACATGATCATTTTTTCTCCAACGACCTTCACATTCTAACCAATGTTGCTGCTCAGGCTGATAAGGTTTGTCGCTATGACTTGGACAGTCTCGATGTTCAGTGGCTGAAAAGGTTAAATGACGAACTGGATGAATTAGGTATTTTTGTTTACAATAATAAGCTGGTGAAATCAAATTAATTATGACTGAGTGAAATAAATTAAGTCTTTAATGTAGGTAAAGATGTTAAGACTGAAATATGATACCAAACCAAACTGCTAATTTTATTCTGCTATACTTATCCCCATGGTTATGTTGGTGATTGTTTCTAATCCTGCTAAAAGTTGTATAATCAGAATAACTAAATTTGTTTTAATTCTTAGAACGTTTAATTGACTGGGGTGTTAACAGTGTTTTTTGTCTTTGACAGAATATCGAGGATTTGTTTTCAGGTTGGGCTTTATTTTTGTGTTTGATCACATTAAACAATCTGTGTAGTATATATGTGCATATATATGCACATTCATTACTAGAGTATACATGTGCATCTATATACATTCATTACTCTCACTAAAAAAAATGGTAGCTGTGAAAGAGAATAAAGTTACATTTTAAGATGTTAAGTGTCTAAATTAATTCACAAAACTCTGAAATGTGCTTAAATTATAAACTCGGTAGTGATTCCCATTCAATTGTGTGTCTAGTTAATTGTCAACACTTACTAATGTGTAATACAGGTCTGTTTTTATTTAGTTAGTTCATTTTAAAATCTGTTTGAGATAAAAGAATTATCTCTTCTGTGTTTCAATTAATATGTGCAAAATACATATTTTTCCAATACGGTACATTACCTCCATTCACACGAATAACTATTCTTGTTCAGTGCTGCCCTCTATATGAAAAAGTTTTTTTTTCATGTACCACAAGCCTTGAACACTCATGTACCCCAAGATCAACGTGGTTCAACTGCATCTTGCATGTAAACCATCATGTGACAAACTTTTACTAATAGGAGCGCGACACACCCTTCTGATGCACGTGACTCCCTCTATTTGATTCTTCCAAACTATCACTTCTCATTAGGCAGTGATCAAGTGCAGGTGTTTTTCAATTGTGATCTTTTCACATGTTCATTTAATTTTTTTTTGCGAAGTAGTGATTTACTTGATTTATTCATTTACCACTGTTAATTTTCTGTAGTTGTTTGTTGCAATAACTTAGCTTTGTTTATTGATTTTTTTTTTTTTTCTCATTTTTGACTTCTCCACTATATAAGATGAATTCTGAAATTTGTATTGTACAATTTCTGATATTTTTGCCACTATTTTGGGTATTATTACGCAAGCTTCAGGTCTGGAACTCTTGACTGAGAATTTTTTGGCTATCATTTGTTGGGAGATTGATCGGTATATGTGTCGTCCTTCTTCTGAAAATGTTCAGGTTCCTCCTGCATTGTACA
This sequence comes from Limulus polyphemus, assembly GCF_000517525.1. Classification (NCBI taxonomy): domain Eukaryota; kingdom Metazoa; phylum Arthropoda; class Merostomata; order Xiphosura; family Limulidae; genus Limulus; species Limulus polyphemus. The sequence goes on along the minus strand of NW_013670148.1, from coordinate 66,924 downwards.
AACCTATTCATGACAAGGAGGAATTTGACAGCCTTTTTTCTCCTCCTAACTCTGCCGTGCCTTTCCACTTATGGAATCTTACTAGGCCTAACTTTGCCTGCTTGGAAATACTTTCTCAGGTGTGTTTTGTTTTCCCAATTTCATTTGATACTGTTCCTTCCTTGTTACATGAAACATCTTTAGTGTACCTTGTTTTCGTCCTTTCTCTGACATCAGATTTCATGCTGAGCATTTTGTTTTTCAGTTGAGGGCTGGTGTTAGCAGGCCTCATTTTCCATGGGCTTATGATCATAATGTTTTGACTTATCAGCAGACTGATCAACTCTTTCTCAACTCCTAGCAGTTGGAGTCACTTTTGCCAATGTTGGGGGGCTGTCCCAGAAAATCCTATCCATTTCTTCCATGCCCAGTTTCCTAATTTTATCTTACCCTTAAAGCTCTCCTACAGTATTTGTCCAACATAGACCTCCTTTCTGAAGTACTCCACTGATCTCTTGGGTTTTTTTCAGGAGATACACTTTTCCTCCTTACCTCCACGTTGGTGCTATTGTCCTATTCAGCCCTATCCCTTCACATGTGGTTTCGTTGCTGTTGGGATTTTATTGTGAAGGGTGCTGTCTTGTCACATGTACCTTTACCTTCCACTTATCTTTATGACTTACAGATGGCTCCTTTACTCCATTGGCCTGTTTTTGGAGATTTTCCTGAATCCTTGGAATCACGTATGGAATCTGTGAGACCACTTTTGACCTGTTAGTCTTTGGTTACTTGTTTTTCTCATTCTGATCCCATGACATCTCCTATAATTGTTTCTTGTCCTGCAACTTCTCATCCTTCCCCAGTTCCTACCACTAGGGGTTCAAAATATTGCCATGTGTCTTGACGTCAGGTTTTTTCTCCAGAACTGTGGATGACTATGGTAAACATCTTGAATGCCTATCTCCATATTCATATTTCTCATCTGTTCATATGCTAACTTCGGTATGTCCACTACAAGGTTGTGTATCTGTTTCATGTCTAGCCTTTCGGGCTTGATTCAGCACCTTATGTATTTTATAGGGTGGTAAAGGCGTTTGCCTGACTTATTCTTTCTCAAGGATTGCATTTACACCACTACATGGTCGACAGGCTCCTGTTAGCTCATTCTAAACTGGACTGTACCAACCCATGGATTTACATGGGTAAATCAGGTGTGGCCTGCTTTTAAATGTAGGGTTTTTCGTGGTCACCCATTGCACTGTCAGCATTCCTCCAGACTCTCCACTGCATTTTGTCCCCCTTTGTGTTTCTAGTGGAGTTTGGGAGTCATTGCCTCTTCCCAGTTCCGAGCCACTGGGGTGGTGGACCACAGAAGAATCCTCCTGAACGTGATAGCTTCCATTCAGTTGAAAATAGGGTGATGGTATTCTGCTGGTGTAGATGGTGTTCAATCCTCCAATTATGTGCTCCACCTCCGTGCATTGGGTCCTGGAGGTTGATGTTGCACACAGCTTCTGTGAGGTTGCTTATACTTTATAGATAACATCCACTTCCGTGCATTGGGACTCAGAGGTTGCAATTGTTCTTCAGCCTTTGTGTGGTCCTATCCAGAGGATGATGTTGCTTTGAGGTAAATTTGTCACATTGCAGTTCACCCCTTCAATTGGGGTCCCTCATCCTACCATTACTTGGATGTCGGTTCCCAGTGAGTGGTTTTAAATTCAAGATGGACCAATCACCATAAATCCTCGCATATGTGTTGGTTATGTTCCTCTTCCTCATTCAATTTGCTTTATGATCTCCACCTCTGTGTAGTTGATCCCGGAGGTTGATGTTGCAAGCGGCTTCTATGTGGTTCTATCTGGAGTGTGAGGTTGCTGTATATTTTTAGATGCAATCCACATCCATGCAGTGTGACCCGGAGGGTATCATTGTACTCTGGCTTCTGTGTAGTTCTATCCAGAGGATAATATTAGCTGGGTCGATGGTTCTCCCTCTTGTGCTTCATCTTGGAGAGTTTTTGCTGCCTGAGGCTGATGTTGTGCAGTAGGGTGCCAGATTGAGTTTGATGTGATCTGCCACATTGGCACACCTATTCCTACCGTCATTCAGAAGTCGGGTTCCAGGATGTATGGTTGGCTGTGGATTTGTGCACATGTTCCTTTTTCGTAGATCAATTTGCACGCATATGCTTCCATTCCACTTACCTTGAGGTGAAGATAGTGTGGACCCTCCTCCTACCACGGGTTGGAGGTTCTATTCCTAATGCTGCTTGGTTTTGGATTGGAGTTGACCGGTTGCATATGGTCTGTTGTACCCTAGCCACTCTACACTTTGGAGCACATCCAGTTTTAGCTTTCCCCACATTCCTGTCTGTGGATGGTTCTTCTACAGTCTTTCTTTTACATGATTGATATTCCGATATACTCTCTCTCTTTTTGTTTGTGCTCCTCCTACTTTCTGTCCATGTATGCGACACTTCTTTCCACAATAGTTGCAGAGTATATCTGGTACAGAAATGGTGCAGTCCAGCTGGTGGGTGTTCCTCTCCCAACGGGGATCACACTTCAGGGGTGTTCTTTGGATGCTTTCAAAGGATACTTCTTTCTATCCCTCACACTGGTACCTTTGAGATTCTAGCTGTGTATGTGAGCAAAGGTATTGTACTGTATTGGAAGTTATGATTTTCTTATACTGAAAATGTATTTCTGATAGGTACTTACCTTCTCTCACACTTCCCACCATTCCTCCACATTGAAAACTGGTGCTTCCTTTTCTGCATGAACACCACTGTCAGTTGGTATGTTTTTTAGGAAATTAAACCTCATTTAGCTTGTAAGATTTGCATCTGAAACTTTCTAGTTCATTTTTGATTTTTTTAAGTTAATGAGGAAAGAAATAAAATAAATCATTAGATTTAACAAAATGTCTTTCTAAAGTAATATTTAAAGTTGTAGATGTTTTTTATCTTCTAACAGCAACTCGTAGAAGAGCAATATAAAAAAAATTTTGCTTCTTTCTTGTATGAAAAATTTGGAATCAGTCCTCCTCGTGTCCATATCTGTCAATAATACAGAAATACATAGATGCTAAATCTAGCAACTTGACTGGTATATCTTGGTATGGAATAGCATGAACACCCATTTCATTCACCAGCTGATTGAAGTATGTATCTGTTAAACTGAGATGTCTTGGAAATAACTTGTGTTACTTTTCCAGATGGAGATTCTTCATATTTATTTTGTGTACAATTGCTTAGGACAATGACAGCTTTTGCTGCTGACTTTTGTGTTTTTGGATTCTTACCTATTTACACTTCACTTTGCTTAGGATGCCTGGGGTATGACTTGTTCCAGGTCCCTTAGTAGATGGTCCTTGTACCCCAAGTTGATCCATATTCTTTTGTTTTCCAGTGCCATTAAGTACAAGAGATATCCCAATCTTGGAAATTCTAAATTCCTGATCTGAACACATCTTAATGATCTCAGTGTGTGAATATTTTGTATTGGAAAAGACTGTTACATAACCTTCTCCAAACTAATCAATTTTTAGTGCCATCACACTATCTATTAAATTCCAAAAGATGTCAATGTAGTTCTGATAATCTTTCATTCCTTTAATATAACATACTCAACCATCTGTAGTAGTAATCTTTGCTTTACATTATTGCTTGTATCAGATATTTAAATACACTAAACTGTTGTACTGGAAATGACAATTTAACATATTAATTCAAAATTGATTATGATTATAATCATGAAACATAAACTTTGAACTCGGAAAAATATAAATTAATCCTCTTACCATGGGTAGGTCAGAGTGCACGTTATGATTTCTCTTTTTTTTTAGAGATTTACATTCAAAGTGTAATTAAACCAGTTTATTATCATGGTATATGAATAAACTTGTCATCAAAATGTAGTTAATACATCAAATTTTAATGTTATATATGTTTTAAGTTTTGAATTTTATACAGAAATATTTTTTTAAAAAATATTCAATCTCCCAACATATGAGAATTAGGACATTTTCTCTTTAGGTAATCACTCTTGTCTACTTTATTTACTACTCCTCTGAGAAGTACAGAATTTGACATAAATTACTCATTATAATAAAGTTAATACTCGGGCATAGCATAATTCTAATAGCCTTCAATCTTATTTGTAGAAAATTGGACCTACTTGCCATGCCCACCTGTCACATCCTCTCTTTCACAAGTTGTCAATAGTTTGCTCTGATGTTTAATACTATATTTAAAATCAATAAAAAGCCAATGTTTTAATCTATCAAATGAGAATAGTCTATTTCACTTCCATATCATACTTTATTTCCATGGAAGCACATCATTGAACTTATCTGAATTTTCAGTGGCTCTTATAGCACAGAGAGCCAGAAAAATTGATAGTTATAGGACACAGTCTGCTTTTTGTGTTGTTATTCTGTGTTCATAGATGTGTTATTTAATTAAATTAAAAAAAAGTTAATGTAGTAGTGCCATTAGTATATATAAAAAAAAAATAGTAGGGTTATCTTTTATTGATAGTTGACAGCAAAAAAAGGACCAAGATAAGTACTATATTTCTTGTTTTACATGTGTATTCTTTATTTATTATTATAAAAGTAACTAAAATATAAAATTAGAAACTTGTTAGGTTAGATTAGGTAAAATAAAGAAACTTTCTTTCACTGGTATTCTTGCGAGCAGCTCCTGTTACGTGTTCACCATTAACCAAGTGATTTACAACTTGTGTGGTGGGATTATTAGTTGCAAGGGCAATAAAGCAATGAAACTTAAGTAGAAACAAATGTAGTTTCCTGTTACAATTTGAAGTCATTCTACAAAGAAAAAAAGGTTAATTTACATTTATTCCATATTTCTTTATAATGGTAATGAAGTCAGTTAAATTAACCAAATGTATATAGAGTTAAGGTAGAGAAAATAACAGATAAAATGTAAAGTCTTATTGAAACAAAAGTTTGATATTTATTTAGGAGGTCTTATTCGATGATGAGGAACCCACTTTGAAACTAATAATGGTTGGAGACTGTTTGAATGGGTAATGAAGAAAAACTTTAATAGAAGTTTAACATAACAGCAAATGTACAACGTTTTGACAAGGTTTTGTCATCATCAAGTACAAGTAATTTACACTGACGTGTAGATATATATATACAGTATTGAACAAAGAAGTCATATGACCGGAACTGTTGCAAAACTTGGAAGAGGTATCTAGGCACCTCGGGGTGTTGGTTGAGAGTAGTGTTGTTTTGT
>NW_013670148.1:60027-60700 GCF_000517525.1 Limulus polyphemus | reverse complement strand
TTTGTTTAAAATGACTGTGTTTTTAATAGATATACGATGTTTTTTTGAGTTGCAATGATGAAAAACATGGGACGTTTTTTTATTGTATTCTGTGAATCTGGTTTCCAATTTTCTTCCTGTTTCTCCGATGTAGAATTCTGGGCAGTTATTGCATGTTATTTTGTAAATGACGTTGATATTGTGTGATTCTAAATAATTTTTTGTTTAGTAACGATTTTAATTTAGTGCTGGGTTTTTGTGAGAATTTGACATTGACAGGAATATTGTGTTTAATGGCTAGTTTTGTCCAAGTGTGGATAATTCTTGAGCTGGTTTCAGGAACAAAGGGTAAACAGCAGTGTAATGTACTGTTGTTGGGTTTGTTAGTATCAATTTTGTTCATGAGTTGAGTTTTATTGTGGGGAATGTTGGAGAGTTTTTCAACTATAGCTGGTGGGAATTTATTGGTGTGAATAAATGAGTGCTTTATGTGGTTAATTTCTTCATTTATGTAGTCCGTTGAACAGAGTCTTGTGGCTGTGTTTATGAGTTTTTTAAGTGTATTGATTTTTTGTGTGGTGTCATGTGCGGAATTCCAGGGGATGTAGAGACCAGTGTGTGTGTTTTTGCGGAGAATTTTGGTTTTAAACTGTGTGTCTGATCTAATAATTTTGAGGTTAAGAAAGGATAACTG
>NW_013670148.1:55505-59054 GCF_000517525.1 Limulus polyphemus | reverse complement strand
ATTAGCTTTTCAGGGCGGCACTGTCTGAGGAAGGAAATATTGTTTCTCCTTTTGATGATTTTTTATATTCAAGTTACGTAGTTTAAAGATAGTTTCATGGTATGATTGGTTTATGGTAGTGGATTGGTGAGAGAACATACTTAAAAAGTTATACATGGAATAACAAAGGTAAAAGTTTAGACTTACTATATTAAAGTTTTTCTTCATTACCCATTCAAGCCATCTCCAATCATTATTAGGAGGTCTTAGAGATTATGCAAATGAAATTTGATAATTTTCAGGCAAAGAAAAGTATTTTTAATCTTAACGTAAAAATCACTTTGCACTCGGAGCAGTCAAAACTTTGACTCCATATATTCACAGAGAAATTTTGAGTAAGAACACTTCATTAAGAATTCTGATTTTTTTTGTCTACAAAATATTTTTGTAATGTTTACTGAAAACTTGTGGAATTTCATGAAGATACACAAAACATATTAAAATTTATAATATGGAAACTCTGGAGGTCAACTTGGGGTCACAAACTCTGTCAAATCAACTGAGTCTGTAGTGAGAGACTTAAACTGTGTATGCAGTTTTATAAAGTTTAGTGTGTAGATTTTCCTACAATGTTTCCTTATTATTTTGAACAAATGTTAAGGAGAACTATCTCTTCAGTAATGTAAGTAGACTTATGAAAAAATGAAACCATATGCGATAAAGTTGCATATATTTAGCCATATGCATTGATTCAGACTCATTACGAGTATCATATAGTTATATACCACTTAAATGACAAAAATCCATAAAATGTACTGAATAATAAAATTTATTGGTCTTCACAAAATTAAAACTCTTAAATGAATCAGTCTAGTGTAATAGTGTGTTATTTAATTGGTTACTTCTTCACACTAGGGGTTTTCAAGTTAGAGATTTAATGAAACTTATTGAACTTTTAAACTGTGCAGTCTTCATTTGAATCAAAACCTACTATTTACACTCAAGAGTAAAAACATTAAAGATTGACAATTTTTTGTCTAATTCTTCCTATGTCACTGTTTCATTGATCAGTAATAAGAATGCTGTAAACCCACATTTACTTAGACTTACCATTTCAAGATCAGTTGTATTGCAGATGAAGAGCATACATTTAAAATCACGTGAATCAAAATTGTTGTTGTAACTAATCTTAAGTTTTATTTATACATTTGGTGATGATATAACTATTGATTGTATTTTAATATATTTTTAAACAGGACAACCTCAAGTAGAGGAAGAAAAAATGGAATACATCATCGAAGACTTAGAAACCCAGGTAAAATATGTAAATTTATTAATCTGTATTTCTTAAAAATCTAATGGGTTTTGATTGTTTAGGAGGTGTGGTCAAGATTTCAAGTAAAATGTTCAATGGCTTATTAATTCTGAAATTCAGGGTTAGGGTTTATGGTAAACTGATAGTTTTTAATGTCAGGTGTTGAGCTGAGCAAGTAGTGAGATTTGCTAATTGATTAATTCGCGCGTTTATTAGCTGATTATATTTGACTAATCGATTATTCTCACAAGAGAATAATATTTCTATTTGCAGTTTGGTTTTGGTTTTGTTAAAACCATTTTCAAGCTACCCTTCAACTGTTTAGGATTAAGTTAGTTTTATAATCCTAAACTGTTTACATTAAAATATATACACAAATAATAAAAAAAAAACTGTAATAAGCTGAAGATATGATCAACACTGCTTCTTTGGTTTCCTCCTAAACATAATTAAATGTAATTGTCCTTAGATTTCATGCAATAAAACTAGTAAAGATTCTTTTCAAAGTTTGTGATACATAATATATAATTCAGTGAAAACAAATTTATTCTGATCTTATAAAAACACAGTACAAAATTTACTGTTTGGCCAGAAAACTTGAAATGATACTAATGATCTTTTTTTCAGAGATTAAAATGATTCATAAAGCAGCAAATGAAGTTTTATAAGAAATATTAAAAACATGATAACACCAGAAAATGTTTTAATTTCTAATGTTTTGAAATTGTTTTCAAATTTCATCTATAGCATGAAAAACTATATTTATACAACAACTTTATAAAAATATCATAAAGCTTTTAAGTGAGACGTTGTTGTTACAAATGGAAACTTAGAAAGAATATATTACTGTGTTTAATATGCTTACAACAATACAGGCTAGAAAAAACTAGAAATACGCTTGTATGCTGAGAAATCAATAAATCAAACAACTTTGTATACTAAACTGTGTTTATTAAAGTGGCATGTGACTACAGCTAGACTTTTCCCTAACTTTGTATACTAACTGTGTTTATTAAAGTGGCATGTGACTACAGCTAGACTTTTCCCTAACTTTGTATACTAACTGTGTTTATTAAAGTGGCATGTGACTACAACTAGACTTTTCCCTTTTCAGTGCTTTATATCTGGCTAGAGCTAATTCTAATTAAACAGACTCCAGTTTGTGTAAATAGTTTAAGAACTTATGACATTATTACTAGTTATTTTTGAGTGAATAAGAAATAATGAATATTAACTTGCTGTAAGTTTTTTGTTAAAGCAATCTTACCCTATGTCATGTATGCAACCAGGGTTTTTTAATAAGTGGTCTAACTTTTAATCTACATAAAAAGAGAAAGAACTATTAATATAGTTGATAAGAATATTTATGTTATAGATTAAAATACTTAGTTTTAAAAGCTATTGTGTAATTCAGTACAATCTTTTTTTATTATTGCCTTGTTTTTTTATTTATTTATAGATCTACCTAACTTTATGATTTGATTTGATTTTTAAAATGTTTCTTAGAGGTGTAAATACATAACATTTCTGTCATGAGAAACATTGAGTGGAGAAATTATATGAGTGTTCTGTAATAATTAATCTGTATATTTTTAATAAGAAAACAACAGGATTTTTCTTTTAAATAATAATTTGACCATTACAATAAAAATACATAAAATAATTTACTGAAATAAATCAAATCGAGTTCTTGATGTGGCTATATTAGTTTATAAAAAAGTAAGTCATTATCTATGTCAATAGGTTGGATTTGTATGCCAAACAAAAAGTGTATTTCTCATTGTTTTAAAGTAGTTTAAGCTAGAGATTAGTATTCAGTTAGATAATTAGGACTTTTTTGTAGTATATATTATTTGCAAAAATCTGAACAAACTTGGGCTAAATGAAATAATAACAATAAGAAATTGTAATGTTAATATTTCAATTATTTAGATAGTTGGAATAATTGAAAACAATTATAATCAGAAACACCGACCTTAATCAGTAGATTATTTATATGACAATAATTGATTTGTTTAATTGATTAATCAAGTTAATTGCCCAGCTCTAGTCAGGCATCTAAGCTTAACCATTATTTCTCATCAAACAATATTCAAACTCCCTGTTATATCATAAATAATATTCAACGTTAAACTGGTACACAATTAAAAACATTTTATTTGGGCCTATCTATGGCTTTCAAAAAGTTGACGACTCTACATGTTTAGATGTTACAACGTCATACCAGTTTAACGTTGAATATTATTTATGATATA
>NW_013670148.1:45847-54953 GCF_000517525.1 Limulus polyphemus | reverse complement strand
ACAATCATAAATAATATTCAACGTTAAACTGGTACACAATTAAAAACATTTTATTTGGGCCTATCTATGGCTTTCAAAAAGTTGACGACTCTACATGTTTAGATGTTACAACGTCATACCAGTTTATACGTTGAATATTATTTATGATTGTAACTTTATACACAAGTGCCGAAATACTATAATTATTCCCTGTTATATCTTTCATTGTGGGCAGTCTTTTCCAGAATGATGACGCTGTGAATTATAACCAGTCATAATTTTTTTTACATATTTTCTACTGGTAAAGTACAACAGTTTTATGTATATTTTATTAATTCTTTATTTTTGAACTTTGAACTGTTTCCAGTAATGACTGTATCATTTTTCTGTTAGTGCTTTACAAACCTTCAAGAAGCTATTAAAAGTAAAGAAGGACTGGATATTGAGTATGATGAAGATGTTATCTGTGATGTTTGTAGATCTGTAAGTTATTTTTGATTACTTGTAATAATGTTGTAAATTTCAATGTATATTCCAACAGAAATTCTATTTAAAGTGATTAATTTTCAGTACTTTTAAAACTTATTTATTAAGCAGTTTTTTTTATAGATTAGTCATTTCTCTTGTATGTCTTTAAAATGTAGTTGGTTATGCTATTTGTAACTTTCTAATCCATTCATTAAAATCTGTTAAAAAGAGTTAAAATAGGGCATAGTGAGAAAAATATGCACTATAAAAGAGAATGTGCCTCTTCTGTTATATTATTATTGGTTTTAATTTATACATTAGGATTTCTTTAAATATTAAAATTTACTCTGTATATGTTCATATGCACTTTGAACATCCTTGAATTTTGATAGACGAATTTCAATGCCCTAAAAACCCCTTATATTTTGTCAAAATAGCTTCTGATCCTTGAAAATCAACAGAACCGTGATAGTTTAATGCATTTAGAGTCTGTTAAAATTTAACTTTACTTACTGTAGTGTAGAATTTCTAAAACCTTGACTAAATATGTTTGACAAACCAAAATATTTCATCATTGTTCGTTGAAAATCAGTGCATACTCTTCATTAGGTTTTTCGTTTTTCTCACTTTTGTCATTATTTGCATTGTTTGTTTGAGTTACTTGACACAGCAATCAATGGCAATGCTTGGAAGAAGTACTTTTAACAATAAATAGCTGTATAAACAAGTATACAAGTCATGACTAAAGAAGGGTAGAAGTTACTTGAGCAGAAGTTTTTTGCTTCCTCTGCAAGAATTAGCCCTAAGTAGCCATATTAAAGGCATAAAGCACTGACTGCTAAGTTCAACAGTGATTTTTTATTAACTGGCTATAAGTAACATGGATACAATTTCATTATTAAAACAAAATTTATTTTTGGCTTTAGTGACAATTAAAAATTTGAAGATTATTCATGAAAGTCATAAAGTGCTTGAATTTTGTGTTGAATAAAGTGTAAATGGAAATTATAAGCATAAATTATTTAAATGGTTAAATAATTTTTCATAGGTCTGCACGTGCATTCTAAGTTAATAGACTTATATTGTTAATGTCAGTACTGATGAAAAGAAAGCATGTTTCTCACTATATTAAATAAGAAAATTGTCTGAAGTCATTATTAATGCTGTATAAATGTTAATGAAACTTCTACAATTCTTTAAGATTCACAAAATTTTCAAAATTTAACCTTGTTGTGACTCAAACTTTTCCGTGTACTTCAAATGTGAAAAACTTCTGAACTTTAAACATGAGATGTGGATATTTGTTGTTTAGCCTTTTGATTCTAACTTGTGTGCTTTTAAACCAAAACAGTTTTCCAATTTTAAAAGTTTAAACATCAGCATTTATCTAAGAAGTTAAGCTGATTAGAAATGTTATTTTAGCCTGACTCGGAAGAAGGAAATGAGATGGTGTTTTGTGATTCGTGTAACGTCTGTGTGCATCAAGCATGCTATGGAATAACCAAAATTCCTGAAGGTAGCTGGCTTTGTAAAACGTGCACTCACAACGTTGGGCCATCATGTCTTCTTTGTCCTAATAAGGGAGGGGCTATGAAGAACACAAGGTGAGTTAATTTTCCTGCATCAAAGAGAGAGAGAGAGAAAAAAAATCAAGGAAATATTTTAAACATTTTGAGCTTATGTGAAATCTCTTGTAGAGACAACTTCATGGATTTTATATAGATTTTTAACAGTACTTTGAAGATCTGTGAATTATATGGATTAAAGTTGTTTTTATATGTATTCATAAGTATGCGTATGTGAAAGAAACTTTTGATTTTTCTGTTTTCATGATAAATCAAAGTGTTTTTTGTAGTGATCAAAAATGGGCCCACGTTAGTTGTGCTCTCTGGATTCCAGAGGTCAGGTTCAGAGATGTTGTAAAGATGGAACCACTCTCCAATATATCAGACATCCCAGTAAGTTTTACTTATCTTTTGAAAACACTTTAACACATGTGTTATATGTTTAGTTTTTGAAACAATAAATACTACAACATAAGGTTCTGTCTGTTGTGAAGAAGATTATATCAACTATAACTTGACCTGCTGCCCTGTACAATCAGAAAAAATTGGGGACACTGTGGTGCAATATTTACTTGGCTTTCACAAACATTTAATAAATTGTACTGTAGTGTGTTTGAATACGCAAGTTTTGTTGAGCTTATGTGACATAATATGAAATAGTCTTAGAATAGTTTTTGATATGAATACACTGCCTAGACATAAGACAGTAGTTTCTAGTAAATAACTTTCTTTGTGTAGTAAGTCAGTTTTGCAGATTTGGTACTTCATTTATGACATATGAATTTATGTGTGAGCTTTGTATAATCCCAAGTATTTGTTGAAATTCCATAAAACAGAATAAAACTGCAAAAATAATGTAAACTTCTTTAGTTGTTTGTTTTAGCAGAAAGCCACACAATAAGTCTTCTACGCTGAGGATCCAAATTGACATTCTAATGTTACAAGCCTTCATGCTTACTGATGAATCAGCAGAGAGGTGTTTTTTAGTCAGTCATAATCTCAAAAACACTAATAATATACTGGTATGCAATTGAAGTAATTTTGTCACAGTGAGTTCATCTGTTTTGAAGACTTTAAGAAGCAAATTTCAGTAGTTTTATCTATACTTCAAGTGCATGGGGAAACCATGAAAGGATCCAGTCTAAATTGGTGGGTTTGAAAAAGGCTGAAAATCACAAATAGTGAATTTATACTTCCAAATATGATTTTGATTCTGCAAGATAATGTATTGGACAAAGAACCAATAACTACATACCAACTAACTGAGCATTTTTTCAACACACTCTGCTTTTCTACAACCTGGCTACTAAATTTCATTATCAGTAGCCATATGTATTTTATTCTGTTTGATTAGAAACATGATCTTCTAATTGCTACTGAATGATTTAGTCTAGCAATATCATACATAGCAAGTCATGGGTCCCACAGTAAAATTTCGGTATAGCCGATGTAGATAATTATATTCTCAAGAGATGATACCTTCTTAGTAAATATAAACCTGTGCTCTGGGATGGACAGAAAAATTATGTTGTTTTACAGGCGAGACTTTGGAGATGATCATAAGCGAAGGTTCAAAATTTTTTTTTTTACAAATTACACTGTACAAATATATTTACAAAATGACAAAACACCGATTTTAAAATATTTTTATGCTTGAAATTGTTGAAGTAGAGTATGAAATTATATTTTACTTAAATATTAAAGTTTGAGATGCAGGTGTGTAGTGGACCCCTAAAATGTGTTTGCCAGTCACAATGATGTTAGTAACGTAATGTTATGGGCCACTTTGATTCCTGCTATGAAAGTACAAGTGCCACTAAAGTCTAGTGTTCCAGATAATCTTATTGCCTAGACATCTAATGGAAATGGCAAACCAGTCAGCAAATTATCGGTACGTAAACATCTTGTGAAGCTAGCCAAGTATTGAAAGATGTTCATTGACAGACTGCATGAGATCTGGAGTTGTGGGCAGACAAGTAGATGTTGCATCATCTGCCTCTCATCACAGTAGCAGGTCAGCTGTAGTACCTGCATTTCACCATGTGGTCCTCGATCTGCAAACCTAGGTAATTAATGGCTTTCCAGGTACTCCAACCCTTTTCCACTCTTATGGAGGTATGTTCAGCTAGTGTAATGCCCATGTTTGTGTGTGGAAGCTCTTGGAGGTAGAGTATCCATAGTTCTTCATGCATGGTCTCTGCCATAGTGTCCAGTGGTTCAGTTGAACTTTTCTTATGGAGGTATGCTCAGCTGGTGTAATGCCCATGTTTGTGTGTGGAAGCTCTTGGAGGTAGAGTATACATAGTTCTTCATGTGTGGTCTCTGCCATAGTGTCCAGTGGTTCAGTTGAACTTTTCTTATGGAGGTATGCTCAGCTGGTGTAATGCCCATGTTTGTGTGTGGAAGCTCTTGGAGGTAGAGTATCCATAGTTCTTCGTGTGTGGTCTCTGCCATAGTGTCCAGTGGTTCAGTTGAACTTTAGAAACTATTCTGTGGTATGAGACACTTTCTCACTTCCATGTGGCCATATAGAAAGTGTCTATTGGTCTTGTATCTACCAAGTTTGCTTTGCTGGCGACTACTCTTCTGATGTCTGATGGGCAATTCCAGAAAATATGTACAGGCTGTTTGTGTTGGTTGGCTTTAGGCAGACTGCTGTAGAGCATGGAGTCAAGATTTTTGGTGTGAGTTGAGAGCTGGGTGGGCATATTCAGCACAGGAGTAGCAGAATGCAAGTGCTGAGATTTCGATGGTTGTTCAAGGAGCTGATGTTGGACATTTCACTTGAACTGTACATCTGCAGCTAATTAGATATTTATCTTACTTCACATTTTCAATACTCTTAGGTCACAGTAAGTAATTAGGAAACTTCTAGATCAGACTATTTCCGTAGTGAATTATCACCAAAATAGCACGTGATCAGTCGTGTTAAAGATGTTGTTTCACAGCTGTGAACTTTCAATGGTTAGAAATGGATAAGCATCACGGAAAGCTGAAACAGAGCTAAGACATTAAAATGACTTATTTATGAACCCCATTAATATCGTAATATAATGGATAGGTATGATCAAATATTGGTATGAAAGGAAGATTTTTTTTAAAGTTTTGTAAAACTATTGACAATACTTATGAGGGTAGTGACAATTAATGCAGAATGTTTCTTTTGTATAGTCCAGAAGATGGTCCTTAGTGTGTACCTTTTGTCAAGAAAGAAAAGGTTGCTGCATTCAGTGCTCAGTAAGTGGTTAAATTGTTATTTAAACTTTGTAACTGTCCAGAGTTCTACTATAATAAGAATACATTTAAGTTTTGAGTAAAAAATCTATTCTACTCAGTGTTTGGAACTTGGATTTTCTGAAATTTTCTCTTATTAAAGTTCTATAAATACAAAGTGTATATTGTCTCACATTTATATAAAATACCATTAATTGTCTATGTATGGGTCAAGTGAATGATTTAGTAATTATTATAATTTAAATATGTAAGTATGAAGCTGCTAAAAGTATTAAAATTATATTAATGTTTGTCATTTTTTCCCAGTTTTTATAATTTCCCATTTTTATCCTACATAGAAAGCTTTTCAAGGTTAATATAATGTGAACATTAACAATTCATTGTGTAATTAAATATTGTTTTTTAATTTCATACTGTAAATCTGTATATTTAGGTCAAAACCTGTAAAACTGCCTACCATGTTACCTGTGCCTTCAAAAACAATCTTGATATGAAAGCAATTGTTGGAGGTGACAGAAATGATGATGAAGTGAAGTTAAGAGTGAGTTTAGTCCTAGAATTACTGATAGTTTCTTGAACACATTTTTCTTAATTTTATAACATATTGGTTGGTCTATCACTTCGTTGGTTACATGTTTACTATTGACATACAAGTCACAAGTTTATATAATAAAAGCCATAAATATTGTAGTTTATCCTACCAATTCCTGTTAGGGTTCTCTACGTATTGTATGTAGAAAAATGAATGGTTTTACATCATCATTTGGTCAGTTCTTTAAGTATTGTGAGTTATACACAAAATTTTAAAAATACTCTAAGTTGCAATATGCAGGACTCCCTACAAACCTCTAAGTTGTATTCTTCAGAAGGTTTTTGCATTTTAAAACCTATATAGTTGCCTAAAGAGCCCGTAATAGCCTATGTTGACCTGTTTTATAATGCTTCATCTTGTAAACAAAAAAAATTATTTATGAAGAAACATAATTTTTTGCTCTTTGTTTAAAATTCAGTTCTTCGCTGTAGTTTTCATGTGCACTGAAGCAGGCACAGATTGTGGCCAGTGACATGAATATTCTCAGTTACAAGATAAGAAAGGTTGTTAAGTAGATGATGGGAAACTATTTGAAATGTATACCAATATTGGTTCTGTAGGACTTGTTTGATTAAAATATAACAACTCTGCAAGAGATAGCACCAAAATAGCCTGTAATCTGTCAAATTTATCCTTTATTTTTAAGTTTTACAGCAGAAGTCACTGTTGGAAGAACTGATTATATAAACCTCACTTCTAGGGTATGGAGTAATTTGAGGGTTAATATGACTTTCTCCAAGAATCTTGTTTTGAATATGGATTTAAGGTTAATAGTAGTGTTCACCATTCAATACTGTTGTAACCTATTATACATTTGAAGATTTAGTTCACTTGCCATTGTTTTGTAATGATAAATTCACTTTATTAGAGTTCTAGTATTAATTACCTTACCATGACTGAAGATTTACAGTACAATAGTGCCATCTAGTGTTCAGCTTCTCATGAATTATTTAGAAACTTGATCTATAGAGACATTTAAAAGAATATTGGTAGTGCCATTGTTATGGAAAGACAGAATAGATTTAGGAAATTTGATCTATACATATAAAACAAAGTGTTAATCTGTGTGTATGTCTGCCTTTCATGCTTAAAGTCTTTGACCAATCTCATCCAAACTTGAAACACACCCTTAGGTTGGGGGCTGGCATTGGATCTGACCCTCACGTATTGAATAGGTGGCCAAGCTAATGAGATGAAAAACTATTGATATCTTGAAAAAATTAAGCATACTTGGATGTTTATTATGTTAGATTACCTCAAACAATGCAATTTTGTAAATAGATTTCTAGAATAAACTTTATTAAACTAAAAATAGCAGAGTTAATAAAATGAACACAGGGCTGTAGGTTTGAGTAATATACTTGAGCAAACAGCAGTGTGGAGTAATGAGGATTCTTTTTATGATAATCCAATGTAGAGTGACCATTATACTAATAAAATGTATGTATTAAGACAATACCTTTACACTAGTTAAGCTATTATATAATTCAAAATTTGATTAAATTTTAAGTTTTGCTTTATTTTTTAAATTATTAAGAAAGTTGCATTGATTTATTGATTTGATTTTATCACATGAAATATAGTTTAAATGTGTAGATACATAACATATCATATGGAAAATGTGAACATTTTCTAGAATATTCTAGAATAAGAGTTGTTTTACTAAACTAGTCCTAAGGTTATTAGATAATTACAAAAATATTTTAATAATAGTCTTGGTCAGTCTGTAGTTTTGAGGAAATATATTTTTCTTTTAAGTAATATTTTAACATTTTTTTAATAAAAAATACATAAAGAAATTTACTGAAATAAAACAAAATTAATTGAGCTCTATGGTATAGGAATATACAAAATAAGAAGTTATTTCTCACATCAGTGATACTCTATATGTTGGATTTCTGTGTCTAACAAAGAGTACTCGTAGTTGGTAGACTGCAAGAAAGCTATAACTATCATCTGTGACAATGTAATGGTTACTGAGCAAATAAAATGTTTCTCATTGTTTTAAAAGTGGTTTCAAATAAGATAAATATTGAGCTATATAAATATGCAATTTTTATTATGTATTTTTTGCACTAATTGTAAAAGTTCATGGCTGAGGGGGAGGCTTTAGCCCTCCTTGAATGATGGTAATCTGTAAAAGGTTGCACAAGTTTATGTGAAAATGGTATTATGTCTTGTTTTTTATTTGTTTCTGTTGTTAACTTCAGAAGTTAAAGGCAAGTAAGTAATGCCTGTTTTTTTGTAGTAGTAGTAGTAGTATATTAGCTTATTCTTGAAGAATATTTATAGATTTGAGAACAAATAATTTATTCCATGTGGTATACAAAGAAAAATATTAACAATCTGCTGTAGAAAATAAAAACTTTTATACCTTTTCATAAAGTTTCATAAGTAGGGTCACTAGGGCTAAATGTTAGGCTTAGTTTAGTATGTAAGGATGAGCAGATTGGCTGGTTGGACTTGTGGGATCAGTTCAGTGGAAGAAGGGAGCTTTTTGGATTGTATGGATTACATTTAAATAAGATAGGGCTGGCTTGTTTGCTATGACTATTAACTCAACTTTTAATGGAAGTTTTAAACTAGGACTAGACAATTATGAGGGCCAGGATAAACTAAATGCTAAAAGAATACGAGGCAGAGAAAAGTTTAGCATAGGAAATGAGTATAGAAGATAAAAGTAGTTACAAGGAAAGGCTTAACTGTTACTATTTTAATGCTAGAAGTATAAGAAGTAATATAGATGACTTTAGAGCACAGGCAGGAATGGAGGATTTTAATATAATGGGAACAACTGGCTAAATGTAGATGATTTTGATGACAGAAATGTCTTTGAAATACAGGGTTACAGGCTATTTAATAGGGATAGAGTACTAAAGTGGGAGGGAGTAGTGGCTTGAGGGATAATATAGGAAGGCTTGTATGGGATGGCTGGGTTATTAAATTTTGCTTTTTTTCAGTTTTTATTAAGGAAGATTTAAGCAGTATTCCACATTTTGAACAGTTGATAGATGGAAACAAGATGACTGCATTAATTCTGAGCTGGTTAAGAAAAACTTGGGAAGTTTAAAGAACGATAAGGCTCCTGGGCCAGACAATATTTCCCTAAGGGTTTTGAAGTAGGTTAAAGGTTGAATATGTGAGCCACTTACTACTATTTTTTTTCTCAGTCCTTGAATAGTGGTTAGGTACCAGAGGATTGGAAGTTAGCTAATGTAACTCCTCTATTTCGAGAGAGAGGTGATAAAAATTGTCCCTGTAATTATAG
>NW_013670148.1:27896-45143 GCF_000517525.1 Limulus polyphemus | reverse complement strand
TCAGGGCCCAGTATTAGGACCTTTGCTCTTTTTAATTTACAGCAATGACATAGATGAAAGAATGATCAGTAAATTACTTAAATTTACAGATGATATTAAGGTCTAAGGTGTTGCTACCTGTGAAGAGGATGCTGCTGATTTACAAAAGGATTTAGATCATTTAGTGAGTTGGGCAAATAAATGTCAAATAGATTTTTATTATAATAAATGCAAGATAGTGCATGTGGGTTATCATAGTTTGAATTATAAGTATAATTTGGATGGGAATAACATAGATGAAAGAATGATCAGTAAATTACTTAAATTTACAGATGATATTAAGGTCTTAGGTGTTGCTACCTGTGAAGAGGATGCTGCTGATTTACAAAAGGATTTAGATCATTTAGTGAGTTGGGCAAATAAATGTCAAATAGATTTTTATTATAATAAATGCAAGATAATGCATGTGGGTTATCATAGTTTGAATTATAAGTATAATTTGGATGGGAATAACATAAACGGTGTGATGAAGGAAAGAGATCTTGGTGTAATAGTTGATCAGTCTCTAAATCCATCCATCCAAGCAATGTGCTGTTGCTAGTGGTAGGGCAAATAGGATTTAAGGTTATATCTATTTAAGTGAATTTAAGAGAAAGCTTCATAAGTATGTGAATGATAAGGGCTGACTTTAAGATTTTTTAAAAATTTATGTATTAATAGTTTTAATTTATTTTAGAGGATGGAACAGCTGAGATGGACCAATGGATCGTGAACTACTGTACAAAAAAGATCATCAAAGAATGTTCACTTTAACTTTTATTTTTTAAAGAAAACATTCCTTTGTTTGGGAAGATTTCAAATTCTGATTTGTTTTTACTTTTATCTTGTTTTTCTCAGTCTTATTGTAAGAAGCACAGTCGGAAGAAGGGAAGTAATCATTCTTCAGATTCAGAAAATGACAGTCCAAGAAAGAAGAAGAATGAAAAGAAACAAAAGCCAAGAAAAGAATTTGAAATGTCATGTGAAGAGTGGGAAAATGCAAGAGAAAAAAAGTACTTTAAAATTTATTAGCATGTCGTATTTGAAAAAGGAGTAAATCTTAAACAGAACTTTTGAACATTATGAGATATTGTTTTTCTTTTTCAACTACCTTATTTATATAAAAAATTGTTCTGCCATTTTATTTCAAAATTACGAATAGGTTTACTTAATGATGTATAGAAATAATTTCAGGAAGCAATTAGGCAAAGCTAACTAAGATCAATACTTAAACACCAACTATTTTATGGACAATATATGTTATAATTTGAATATTTAGTCATTGATAAAAATTTACACATACCATTTTTGAATTACTTCCTGTTAGTTTTTATCAATGACATTTGGTCAAAATTTTATCTTTGGCATAGGTTTGCATGAAATATTTCATGTTATAGTGTAAGAGTATCCTATATTTACCTAATGTTAAATTATTTGAAATACTATTGGAGATGGTTTTAATCAAAACTATACACAAAAACTACATACAAGTTTTCCTTGCATGTTTATATATGTGTGATGTTCATATGATGATGTATATGTGATTAGTTAAGATTTATTTTGTTCATCATTATTATACTATAATGGTGACTTAAGGAATTAGGAGCTTTTCCAGAATATTCTTGATGAAACAGTTGTTTTACATAAAATACTGAACTTCTTCAGCATAAGGTGTTACAAGAATGTCATTTGGTATTCTCAATAAAAAGTGTTAGAGAAAGCTGTTTTATAATTTGTAATGTATCTTATTGTGTTGGTATCCTTTACATTCACTTCAGGATCAAACAGATATCATCAGAATTTTATAATTATGTGAATACAAAGGAAACGGCAGAACTCCTACAAGTTGATCCAACTGTTGTGGATTTTGTTTATCAGTACTGGAAACTAAAAAGAAAGGTAAGATTTTGCTTTCTCTCTTAAAACATTTAGCTTAAATTCTTTTCTGGGCTGATCTTGATCAGTAAGTAAGGGCTGTAAAAATCAGACTTAAAAGATTCCTCGTCCTTCCTGTTTTTTATGAAATCTATGCTATTCCAGTGAGAGAAGTTAACTTCTAACTGAACTTATAAAAAATATGTTAAGTCAGTTTTTAATTAAATGAGGTAGTTATTTTTTGACTTATTTTTTAGTGGTGGAGCTTTGTTAATGATTTCCAAGGTTTGCAGTAATTTTCAAAACAGTAACGGCTAAATTCGCATCTTAAGATTGATTTAGGTTAACTTCACCCGAGAGAGATCATTGTTGCTAACAGTTTATTTGCAGCTGTAGACTTGTAGCTTATAGTGTATGGTAGAAATGGCAGTGCATAGTATTTCAAATTATTTTAGTTATTGGTAATCCTGATGATATTACGTAAAATGCTTTCCGGTTAGTGCTAAGTTGAACACTGTCAATTATTAGCAAAAAAATTTGTAAGTCCTAAATTATAATTTTTAAAACTGATAAGAAGAAATTCTGCGAGGATGATTTGTTACATTTTTTTATGTCTAAGGTATAAAAGGCTATATATGAATTCCAAAACACACACACAGCTTCAAGCCTACGTCTGTCACATTTCATTGCTGTATGAGATTCATATGAGTTAATGCAGAACGTAAAATGCAGTTAATAAACATAAAAAAAACAATTGGGACTTTGTACTACACTCACTGTTCTTAAATTTTAACTTGGAAATGACATGACATTATCTTTTTACAAATGAACTTTGAACCTGTTAAACCTAGTTAGTTTAAAAACATGCTGTCATCTGGGTTTGGCACTTAAAAATATTGTAGGATGTTATTTTAGCTCTTAACAAAACTTGAAAATATAAAAGAAAAAATCAAGATGTTTCATGACTTAAGTAATGTTTAAATTTATTAAAGTAAATATGGGAAAAAATCATTTAAATCAAGTTTTTGGTTTTTCTGTAAATGTTTGTTATGGGAAGGCTAAGGGTTAGTTATAGTGTTTATACGAGTTACAAATGTTTTTAAAAAATTTTAAGTATCATGATGCATAATTTGAAATAGTTTATCAAAAACTGTTAAAATAATTAGCTGTTTAGCTATTCATAAAGGATAATGGTAACACTATTTGTGAGTTAAAAAGTTTTTGTTGTATATTTCAAGGCTCAGTTCGATAAGCCATTACTAACTCCAAAAGAAGAAGAGTCGGACCTTTTTGGAAAAGAGCAAGAAGACAGCTTGTATGCATGTATGAAAATGTTTGTTCAGCTGCGACAAGACATAGAGCGGGTGTGTATTAGATTCATTTTGTCAATTTTCACTGTTGTAAAGCTCAACAGGCTATTTTTTCTTACCTCTTGTTTGATAATATTTAAGGAACATTTTCATGCTTAGAATACTTTTTGAAATATATCTAATTTTTTGTGTTATCGTATGATTCATTGATGTTTTTGAGCTTAGTGAATTTTTTTTTTCTGTCTCTGTGACACTTTTGGTATTGATTAGTATTTTTGAAATCTGAAATAAATAAAATCATATACATGACCATATATGTTCTTGTCATTGGTGAATGTTTAAAATTCCTTAATAAAGTGGTTAACTTTAAAATAATTGTTTTACAAGAAAAATTTATGAATCATTAGTACACATTAGATATTTCTGTTGTAATTGTTTGTTTCAGTATATTCATAAATAAACTTGCCTCCACTAAAATTATGATTGCTAATAATAATATTTTTTAGGTGAGAAACTTGTGCTATATGGTGAATAGACGGGAAAAACTCTTCCGTTCTTGGTTGAAAGTAAAGGAAGAAATATTCCAGACCCAAGTTAAAACTTTAGCTGATGATACCCTCAGTCTTACAGACCAAGATATTGAAGATGTGATAGTAGCCAGTCAAGGGTCTACAATTTATGATAAGTTTTACTCTAAAGATAGTGAATTTGTACCTTCTTCAATGTCTGTGCTGCCAAATCTCAGTCCAACTGATTGTGATTCTGTTGAGAGACTGTTAAAGGAGAAAAAGGAAACTTCGTCTGTTGAAAGGCTTACGAACCAATTTGCAAGACAGAGCAACAAGAGAACCCATTATCAAAAGATGTTATCACTACTAACTGAAAGTAAAGATCATGAGACATCATCTGAAGCTATACCTCTCGACTATAACACCCAAAGTGAAAGAAAAGAGGGAGTGGAAGACACTTGTACAACAGTTAATTTAAAACCTTTTTACAAAGCTCAGGATTCTGTGACACTTTCAGTGCATACCAGTACATCCATTGATAAGTCTTTATCAGACTCTCTCTTTTTTGAGAATGTTGAAAGATCTGTAGAAGAAGTGAGCACAAAAGAAGTTTCAAAAGATTGTAAGGAAGAACTGGGTGCTGAATCAGAGGCTAAATTTTCTGTGATAGAAATAAATGATGATTCGGGGCTAAAAGTTCCAACAAAAGAATCTTATGGTGAATCTAAGGCAAATGAACTTGGTCAGGCACCTGCAGAAATCATCCTGAAAACTGTGTCTGAATGTGAGACATCTGTACTGGATACATTAGAAAATGTACAAGAACCAAGGGAGAGGGATAACGTTAACCCATCATTATCAGAGTTAAGATTTACAAAACCAAAGCATGTAGATAAATCAGCAGACCTTTTGCCTGTGATACAAAATGATCTTAAAGACACTATACCTGACATTGAAAATATAAAATGTAATGACAGGTTTTCTTCTTCAGAAGTGAAAAAGGAAGTTGATATAATGCATGAACAAACTGAACACCTACTAAAGTCACCATCTTCGAAATTGAAAGGTTCAGAAAAAATACCACTAGCTGCAAAAAACTCTCAAAAATTACCACTTTCAGGAAAAATACCCAAAAAAGATGTTAAGTTACATTTACAAAACCAAGCTACATTATATCAATCACCTGAGAAAGAAAAGTTACGCGAGGAAAGTGCAAAGATTTGTGAATCCATATTTTCGAATTCAGCTACTTCTAGAGGGTCATTAAGTGGATATCGAATACCTAAGAAGACTAAATCAGGAAGCAGTATCTTGGAAAACACAAGAAGTAACTCACCATTATCACCTTTATCAGAAGTTTCCACAACAGGAAAAGAGTCATTTTTGGCAAATGTTGGTTTTCGACAGATTAGAACATCTTTAAATTGGGATAGTAACCAAGAGGTAAATAGTCATTCTAAGCTGTTGAATGGTGAGATGAAAGGCCAGTCAAGGAGACTAGTCATTAAACTACGCAAGGATCCAAACTATCCGGATTCTCATCGGTGGAAGAGAGACTCTGCTTATAATGAAAGAACTGATGCCTTCAAAGTTGTACAAAATGACTGGCAATCACCCCCTAAAAGAACTGATCGCCATCTACGTTCTGACCGAAAAACTCCATTTTCTGATCCTCCATGGGTAGCCATTGAAGACTGTGGTAGTAAAGAAAATGGTGCAAATAGTAAATATTCAGTTAAGATTAGGAATTCAACTTGTATGCAAACCAGATATAAGAGTTAGCTAACTTAGGTTCTTGTTACTTAAAAGTTGATGGGAACTCTGACATCCAGAATAGGTATCTTAATACATATTATCATACATTTCTATCTCCAGGTATAATTGCATTTGTAAATATCTGCATTGCTTTTAAAGCAGCTGTTAATATATGTTCCATCTTGTTTTATTTCTATTGTGAAAGTGAAAATTAATGAATTATATATAGATATATATATATATATAAAAGGGTTAAATATCTGCTGTTATATTTTCCAGCTATATTGGTTATAAAGATTTTTCCCTATGTGATATATTGTATTATAAAAGTGTAAACAAGTACACTAATCCTGGCCTGTTTAGAATGCTGTTGTAATTAATATTCATTTGAGCTGAATATGACCTGTAAAGCAAGTTTTTTTTTTCTGCTTTTGAACAACTTTCAGTGTTCAGTTAATAGTTGGAATGGAATTCGAAACAGTATATTGTTTGGGTTACTGCTTATTTTCCTTTTATTTTCTGTTTTTTTGGTTTTTTTACATAACCCATCTGTACAAATATGGTTTACAAAGCAGAGTTTGACCAACTTTATGTTACTACTTCGAAGTTTTGAAATGTATAGCCTTTTAGAAGCACCAGTAAGGGATTATAAAGTACATTCTTTATAACAAGAAGATTTGAAAAATTTTGTGAAGAACAAGATTTATTTGAACTAGATTTTTTTTTTCTTAAAATGATGTTTAACTTAATAAAATCTAATAGATTAAATAGCTAGTCAACCTTTTTTTTTTTCTATAAGGGGTAAATAATAGTTGTTTCAGTGAAACTAGGTTCATTTTGTTTGGCATTTAAAAAGCAGTCTTGTCGAGTATCATCTGGTGGGGAAGTGTATATCTTTATGTGAAAAGATAATTATAAATTAACAGCCAAGTTTATTCAAATAGCTTGTACTACTT
This sequence comes from Limulus polyphemus, assembly GCF_000517525.1. Taxonomy (NCBI): domain Eukaryota; kingdom Metazoa; phylum Arthropoda; class Merostomata; order Xiphosura; family Limulidae; genus Limulus; species Limulus polyphemus. The sequence continues at coordinate 38,720 of NW_013670148.1, read as the reverse complement.
AGTTTCGTTTATTTAGATGATTTCAGTGTATCATATTTTCCTCAGTCTATAATTATGTTTGCTTATCAACTTTCTTGAACATTTTTTTAGTACATAGTCTACAAACTTGTAAATTAAATTTATTTCTTTTAATGGAGTTAACACAGATTTGTTTGTGATACTTAAAAAAAAAGAGCTAATTATTACATGCAGACATAGTTGAGATGAAACTTGATGATTTTGTTATTACCATATAAAAAGTTACTTAATGCCAACTTGAACAAGCTGATGCTCATGATAAAAACTACTAGCGAACACCATATACATTACCTGAGTTTATTACAAAAGTATGAGTTTATATCTCATTTATTGCAAAAGCTACTACTGAAAGCTGTGACGTGAATTTATATTTTTGAGACATTATGTTAGATATAATATTTGGTCTTCTCTGACTTGTACCAAAGTTCTAACAACTTAAGTTGTATTTCAGGATCTGATCATACAATACAAATCTCATAATTCTGCTGTAAAAAATTATTTGTTTAAATTAAAATGTTTTGAATGGTATGGTGTAATTTGCTTCCAGGATTTACTGATGTTGAGTAGTGAATACGTAAGAGGAGTATTTTTGTTGAAAGTGTTTATATGCTAGAGTATATATAATTTGCATGTTAATTTTTACTTCTAAAAAAAGGTGTAATTTTCCATGCAGTTACCCATTGAAAACAAAAATGTGATTACTGTTGTTGTAATGGACCCCTATAACTTGCATTTGCAAGTTAAACCATTGAAGAAAAATAGGACATTTCAAATGCGTTTTAAATTTTAGAAAACCAAATTGACCATTTTTGATTGTATATAATACCTTCGGTTGGTCGACATTGTAAAAAAAAACTGAACTATTTTAATGTCAACCACGATAATTGATATTACTATCAAATGTTTAAAAAAAGGTATTTTTGTTGATTATGTGTAAAAAAACCATAAAGTAAATATTAAAGGTGTCACTACTGTCACTTGAAAGATGTGTATCATGTCTTCAAATTTCTACATCTGTCATCACTGTCACTTCAAAGACGTATACTGTCACTACAGTTAATTATGACTGTCACCACTATCCTCCAAAAATTCAGTCTGTTACATCAAAAACGTATTGCCACTATAAAATACTTTATTTTGTCACTACAGATATTTACTACTTTTACCACATTGTTACTTTAATAACATTGTGAGTGCTTGAGTGAAAACCCCGTGGGGTAAGGTTGGGGGTGCCAACAAAGCAACATTTTTCATTTCATTGTTATAAATAGTCCAAATTTTAATTTTACATAAACGAGTCATATCTCTTAATAAACTACACTTGTTACATTAGTTACTGATTTTTCCTGTTTAAATCAAGAGACTATCCTTTAACTTGTATTAACGTGCTAAGGTGTTATAGTATTTTCAGATAATGCTGATTTCCCAGAAGTGACAACATAAGTTTGAATAACTAGAGATTCTTTAAGATATTTACTACAAAATAATTCTGTATCCTTTGATAAAGAAAGATTTAAAAATCTGAATAAACAGTCTGTTAACAACAAACCCAGTGAAAGTATGTATTTTATTTACCATACTGGACAGTTGCCTCAACTGGAGAGTTAGGGTTAAAGTTGCTTTATCTCCGTTCAGGTCGTACATTAGACACTCTGTTGATCTCCTGTTCCAAACTGAATAAATCTCACGTTATCTCATTAACGTCAGACTTACCCAGATTGACAAGATATTTGTAACTTGTAACTACCCTTGTAACTTGATATCCAATGAAACGTAAAAGATCACCAGGCTATCAGAAGAAAAGATAACTAACTTCACACACCACGAGTTACCTTATATCCATCTTTTGCACAGGAAAACAAAAGATGGATGACACGAAACAATGGGTAGCTAGAGTGAAGGAACTTAATGATCTTCTTACTCAATAACAAAATTTTAAATATTTTTAGTAGAAGGAGATAGAAAACCCATTTCTGATATATACCATAATTCTCTTGCCATCTTTACTTCAGATTAAACCTCAAGCTTAACTTTAAAGCCAATAAAGTTGACAAACGCATGATGCTCAAGGAGTGGCGTCAAAAAAAAACCCTGTAAAATCATCCAATACAACCCTTCTCCTTAATTGTATTGAAATATACCTTACAGAATGGATACAAACGAAGCACTTTGTAATAACAGAAACTTGTTACATATTAGTAAATGAAACATTAACACAGAATAATTCATAGTTGAATTATTTATACAGTAATACCCTTCATTATATAAATAACGTAGCAGTTTGGACATACAGAAAACTTAAACTAGAATACAGTCTAATAAAATACTTGATTAAAAAAAATACACTTTGTTATAACAGAGAAAACTAACACTTTTTTACTTTATCATTAATAAAATTACCCTTCAAAGGTTAAACATAAAAGGAATAGTTCACAAATGATAAATAAACAATTTAATATAGAAAAATGATTACGATTCAATAGTTATGTATGAAAAATACCATTTAATACTGATAAGCATATTATAAAAAGATAAACCTCTTTCACAAAAATAACACTGGCAATGAGTATTCGAGAAATATTCTTTAGAAAATATTAATTTTAAAGCCATTATATGCAATAGATAACTTTGATTGCAATTAATTCATAGTTACGAGGTCAGTAGAAAATAACACAAGACAATTTAGTAACAAATCCTTCTACAAAGAAATAACTGAACAGAAATAAAAACCGTGAACAACGTAAATCAGTTTTGTTTATCTTACAAAAAAACAAATAATGGTAGGCGTTAGCTAAAATAAAGATTTAATAATGATACATACTAGTCATGTCCCTTTTAAACATACGTCAAGGGCACAAACCATTGGTATAATCAAAATTTAGAAAATGTATGGCAATATTAAACAACAATAAAGATAGGATCCAACTAAAATAGTTTCAAAACTTGTAATTATAAACAATAATTTTTCAAAAATGAACTGGAAATAGAGACGAAATAAATTAAAAGTTAATAAGAAGAAAAGGGGAGAATGCAGATACATATATTCGTGACAAAACCCTTTAACACAGAAAAGCACCACATAATCAGAAAACCTTTAATTTGAACAATTATGCACATTTCACGATATAGAATACTTTGTACATTAATTCTACTATCCAAATTCGATGACGAGGAACCCACTTTGAGACTAATAATGGCTGGAGACGGCTTGAATGGGTAATGAAGAAAAACTTTAATACAACAGCAAATGTACAACGTCTCCAGCCATTATAATTCTACTATCCGCACTCAGGACAATCCGAAATGGGAGTTCTTCATTTTAACCTCATCAAGAGACTTTCCATGTCAGCCCTGGACTTTTTCTGGACCAAATCTACTTGAAAGTAAAACATTATCGATGTAAACCAGGCAGTGCAGCCCCTTAAGTGTGAACTATATTACCTCTAGAAATTGACGGACCAATCACACAAGCTAAATAACATGACGTGGAACTCATACAAACCAATAGCATGCTAAATGGCATCGCGTGGAATTCATACAAGCCAATAGCATGCTAAATCTCATTGTCCAGCTTGACTTGTCCGTATCCAAGTTCCAGATTTAAAATTGTGATCCAACAGGAACCTTCCTACACATTCATATATTTATCTATTCGGAGAAAGGAAGAGGTGTTGGCATGAATTACCGTGTTCACCTGTGTAAAATAATAAAAAATAAAATCGCTGCATCTTCTTTCTCTCTTACATTGTTACAGTCACTACTAGAAACAATAAGCACCCTCTGAAGGTTGTATTATCCCATCCTTTAACATCTGCTGTACTTCGGAACTGGCTATATTCCTAGCGTTCCAACGACGTCTGACAAATGCCTGTTTAATCGGACATGTGGCACCTGCATCTATGTAGTGTTGGGCCTTTATTAATTGGCCATCTGGTCCCACGAATACATCAGCATATTCAACTAGTAAGTTATTGAGTTGGGTCCAGATAGTTTGCAAAATCTTCAACTAACGATCTTGAATGTCTGTGTACTTGTTCTTGGATGTGGTGCAAATCTAACACTAACTTCAGTTACTTCCACCTCACATACCATTCCAGTGGAAAGCTGGTAAAACAATCGCCCATAATTACAAAATAGCACCAGGACTTTATCCTTGACACTAGTCGGGCTTTCATTCAGTCCCGTCTAGTGAAAGTGGGTTTTATCGGGATTCTCCCGTTTACTCCTATTTATTCATTTATAAATTTTCTAATTGGAAATATATGCTTCTCATATAGAATGAAAATAACTGGTTATGTAAAAAAAATACACCTTTAACAATGCATTTGAGTTCATGAACACTGAAGAAAAATTAATAATAAAAATATGTGTATCATACAGTCCCTATATCGTTGTATGGTGAGACCCTTCTGCAATAGAATGTAAAACCCTGTAGTTGGAGAACCTGCTAATAAGTAACTGAAGTAATGCAGTTTGTCATAAGGTACCAAAATATGTGATAATGTGTAATATTGATATGTGTATGTATAATCTTGCACACATTACGTAAAGTTATTCATGAATTTTGTATAACATGAATGAATAAACTACACCAAGAACACAACCGTAAGCAACATATGTGTGTGAAGACAAAGGATTTGATCTCGATGTTAAGACTCTGTGATATGATGTTAATTGTGATGACTGACCTGGAAGGTATTATTTGAAAATTGGGTATACCTTTTATTTTTATTAATAATAGTAAGAGAATGTTTCAAGTTGGAAATATTCGACATGTAGTGAATTTATATGGAAGAGATAAGAGTAACAAAAGACTCATCTACATTTGAGAGAAAACCGTTCTGCTTAGTGTTTCTTACAAAGAGCAGTGCAAGATATTTTAGTTGGATCAAATTGAACTATTTATGAGTGAGTAAAATTAGCAGTAGTATGTGAAATTCACAGACAGTAGCTTAGATATAACAAATATAAACTTGATGTACACAATGTTTCATTTGGTTGTGATAGAATGTTTTCAATCATTCAGATTAAAAGATTTTTAATAAGCAAAGTTTTACTAAATATTTCCTCGACATTGTTTCAATAGAAGCTGCACTGATAACACATGAAAATGCAAGCTGTAAGTGTTCAAGGGGTGGCAGTAAGTAACATCCGTGTGGGGAAAGCTTTGTAAGTCGCATCAAAAAGCGGTACTAAACTTGCAAACTGAAGAAGGTCCCCATGGAGAGACAATGTAAAATTAGTGGATTATAATGATCAAAAGTATGGGTTGGTGTCACCTAATATAAGTCAGTTCGTGTATTTAGTAACTAGTTTGCAGTATCGATCCCCATTCTTTCTTACTGGAACCAGATGGTGCTACCTAAATAATAACAAGATGGCAGGGAGAGATTTGAGGCCGAGTTTGAGATTAAGCTGTAGTCATGTCTATTAGTATAAACACGTGGCACAGCGGTATGTCTGCGGACTTACAACGCTAGAAACCGGGTTTCGATACCCGTGGTGGGCAGAGCACAGATAGCCCATTGTGTAGCTTTGTGCTTAATTCCAAACAATCAAACCTTATAAAATGAAAGTAACATCAGTAAACATACGAACGCATTTTTGTGTTTGAATTTCCTTGAACAATTCAAAAATGTTTGTGTTTGAAATTTGTTATGTCGTTCGTATTTAGCTTTCATTATTGAAATAAACTCTACCTATGTTTAATTTGGTTGTTGTTTTTAAGCGCAAAGCTACACAATATGTTACCTATGCTCTACCTACGATGGGTATCGAAAGCCAATTTTTAGCATCTTGCACCTGAAGACATACCGTTGAGCCACTAGGGCATATCTACGTTACATCACATCATAATTTATTTAAATTTACCCGATTATTAGTGTTTTGAAAGCGATTTATATAAAGAAGAACTTTATTACTTGGTTGTGAAAAATTACTTTTTCTTCTCTACTTAAGTAACCTTAGCTAAGTGATTTTCACCATAATTTAAATACTTTCTGGTTTCGTTGTACATCTCTGGAGTTTGCTGAGTTTTGACACATCTGTTACTTATAACGTATCTCAACAAAAAAGAAATATTTAGAATTAGAATGACATTATTAAATCTATCATCTGCCCTGACAATTATCTTCAAAAATATATTTAACTCTAGAATGTGTTGTTTCAGCTAATAGATAGCGCTGCTCGATCTAAGTTAAGTTGTCTTTACTCGTATACAGTAAAAGATATTTCTCGTTAAATCATTCTTATTCCATGTAATACAGCTTTGAACATTTTATTTCTTAAAAGTTACAGCTTTCAATGACTGTTATTCTGTTGTTATTGTTTATTTCAACGTCCGAAGTTCAAACCCTCAATTTTTTATTAGGAGGCAGTGTTTGTTTGTAATTAAGCACGAAGCTACAAAATGGGCTATCTGTGCTCTGCTCACCACGATTATCGAAACCCGGTTTATAACATTGTGAGTCGGCTTTGTTTGTTTGTTTCAAATTTCGCGCAAAGCTACACGAGGGCTATCTGCGCTAGCCGTCCCTAATCTAGCAGTGTAAGACTAGAGGGAAGGCAGCTAGTTATCACCACCAACTCTTGGGCAACTCTTTTACCAACGAACAGTGGAATTGACCGTAAAATTATATCGCTCCCACGGCTGAAAGGGCGAGCATGTTTGGTGGGACGGGGATTCGAACCCGCGACCCTCAGATCGCGAGTCGAGCGCCCTAACCACCAGGCCATGCCGGGCATAATGTGAGTCGGCAGACATACTGCTGTGCCACTGGGGGTTTGTTTGTTTGAAGTTGTGCACAAAGCTTCACAATGGGCTATCTGTACTCTGCCCACCACGGGTATCGAAACCCGGTTTTTAGCGATGTAAGTCTGCAGACATACCGCTGTGCCACTGGGGGACAGGAGGCAGTGGGGAAGATATAAGGAAGTTATCTTGTTTGCTTATATTTCAGTTGTTTGAATGTTATACAACAGAAAAGTATTGGAACCATGAATCAGCATTTTTACAGATATAGCTTTAATAACATCTAAGTGTTATACACATGTATCATACAAATAAAATAGTGTATAATTTTAACTCATCTTTAAATAAATTGAACTCACTTTGATAAAAAAAATAACATATTTATGAAAAATAAATTTTAAGCAAAAAATGCTACTGTTGTTTTTATTTAGTCCGTAACGTTAAGGATCATTGGCTTTTCTTTACAATTTATAGTATTACAGATGATTTACGATAGTGTGAGTTTTTCACACGTTTCGCACAGTTTTCAAGTTTGTAATCCAAAAAACATACAATGTTGCCATCAGCATAGCCCATCGGAATGCTCTTATTATTCAGTGTAATGCACTGTATTGATAAATCTGACGAATTTTGGTAAACTCAATCCCATCAGACATTTTACAATTAATCATATGTGCAAGTACTTAAAAAAAAATCTCATTAGAAAGTACGTCACTAGACGTCGCCACCAAACATAAACAAATATTGACACAGATCGAAATCATGGGGTAAAGTAATTCCCGCGGCTCTTGTGGTGGCCGTACATAATCAAGTGAGAAATAAGGGTTTATAAAAGAACGAAAAAATGCAGCCACCTCCAAGAAAGGTATGTGACATATTTTTAGATCATATATTATTCGAAACTTTGAGGTAGAATGTTCAATCTTACAATTTACCATACCAGTTATAACTTATAAAGCTACAAATGAAGTTGTAACTTGTATTTGTAATGTAACGTGTTAACTGTTATACGCATTTTACGTTATGATGCAACTCGTGTACTTACCACTGTGCCTCTTTTAGTCACGTCTAGTAGTAGTAGCATTGCGCTATCTTGTGCTTTAAATATTATTACCGTTTGTCATTATTATTAACTTTCATAACTAATGTTTTATGTGTAATGCATTTAACTCGTATGCCAAACAATGCTATATTTTATCAAAAAGAAGTATTTTAGTTTTAGTTGTCTTATGCCAGTTATGGATAATTCGAATTGTGAATTGATTTTAGTATTAATTTCTAAACTTAGTATAACGTTGATAGTAATTAGACACCAGTTTTTTCTAATATCAGACTAAAAGTTTGCCCCTGATAGAAAAAAAAAAAAGGGTTACCTTTGAAAATACTCAGGTTATGGGGTTTCTTTTTTAGATTAAAAGTGAAGATAATAAAAAATAATCACTTATTTTTTACCATAGAATAGATATAGTAGCTCTGATATAAATTTTATATTTTTTTGAAAGAGTTTTGACAGCTTTTTTATATTGCATTAATTTTTGGCAAAATGTTTTTTTCTCAGAGCCACATAGAAAATATCAATAAAAATTGAAAACAACCCAAAATAATTTTGTAACCTAGGAATTATGGCATGGTAAACTATGTAAACTTTTTAATTGGTTTTCTGCATCATACATAGAAATTAAAATATAAAACCCGAGACTTCTGTTCAACAGACTTTTGATATAATTACCTGTAAAATTGCCAATTTTATGTTTTCTTTATGTATCAAACAATAGTTCTTTACAATTGATGCAGCCTTTTAAATTAAATTAGCTAAAAGTAAAATATTTGCAAATAGGCATTGTGGTTTTATGAAGGTTTTAGATTTTGAGTAGTAAAGCTTAGGATATTTAGATTTTCACAGGTTTTGAGAACAACTTTTGTAGAAACACTTTTTATAATAATGTAGAAGATGATGTAACATCATATAATATTAATAGACAGTACAAGAAACTTATTTCTTCTATCTTAAACTAAAATTTCTTTTAAGAATTTTTTTTTTAAAGTTTAACTTTGTAAATGATATGGAGAAAGAAGAATTATAAAAACATGTTGCTTTCAGCTATGTAATTGTCCAAGAAACTGGAGTTGATGGCTTAATAAACATTTAGTGTGAAAATTCTAAAATTTCTCCATTTTCTGCTATAGTATTTATAAAAAAAAGAGTGTCACAATCCACTGTAAATTATGTTTATAACCTTGGTGTTAAAATTGTGTATTGTAAATATTGTATATTAGATTTCTAAAATTACTATGTAATTTTTATGAAAATTCCACAAGGTTGCAATTTAAATAGTGCAAAATTGTAGGTTATCAATATAATTAAATTTTGATTTATACAATGGCATCTGTTCTGGATAATGTTTATGTAAAATTATCCAACATACATTTTTAGCAGTGTCATAGAATCTAAGAATGTGTTTGTTGAGTGAAATTTTTAATTTTTTGTGATAACTTAAACAAAATAGTGTAAGTGATAAAGTGCAAGTACATAGTGTATGCTGAAAGGATCATGTTCTAATTTTCTTAGTTTGGAAGATTTGGATCCTTGCCGCAGTGATGTAAATCAGATCTTGTATCTTTACTACAGGTTTTATCATGGTTGTGAAACTGAAACTGCAAAGACTAATAATGTGAATTTTTATCTTCTTTTTTTTTTCCACATAAAGGTTAAGGCTGCTACAAATCTACGAAATATTCACAATGAACAAATCACAAAACTTCAAGCTAAGCACCAGCAAGATTTGGATTTATTGGATGATATGAGGTAGGAGTCAAATAGAAAATATTGTGATTTTTTTTTTTAGATAGTCTTAAAACCACCTTAAAGCAAGTAAACACCATAATTGAAGTATGTAGACATTCACTGTCCTGGTCTCATGATAACTTTTACAGCTATTTGTAAAACTTTTAGATTGAATAAATAATGGATGGCTTTTAATTATAATCAATGTAATGTAATGCATGTGGGATATCATAATTTGCATTATGGGAATAACCTTAACATTCTATGTTCAGAGGAAAAGCTACTAGGATGGAATGGTTGTCATATAGAGGATAGGTTAATATCCTTGAAATTGTTTTCTCTTGAAAAAACAAAAGTTAGAGGAAATTTGATTTAATGTTGATGTATGAAATTTTTTGGACTTAAAGATGAAGATGGTAGGACTAGGGGACATAAATGAAAATTTTGACAGGGTACGAGTTATCCTCAGCTTAGACAGCTTTATTTTTCTAAAAGACTGGTTATTAGCCTTTTGAATGGGTGGAGTTCAGGTGAGGTGGATGCAGTCAATTTAAGGGAGTTTATTAGAAGGATTGATAGATATCTAAAAGAGCAGAGCTAGATCTGAGTGTTTTATTTTCATTTTAAAGTTTAGTTTAATGGATGAGATGACCTTGATTGACCAATAGGTCCCTTAATGTCCTTAAATTATATGTATGTAATGTATATGCACAGAAATATGTATAATGTAAAAATGAAAAAAGGTGCATTACTCCTGTTTTTTATTAATTTTTGTATCCATGCATCTCAGCTATTTCAGTTTTGCACTAACACACAGAAATTAGGGATCTTTGTATTAATGACCAATATTATCTAAGGGAGAAATATTTATTTATTTTTGTATATTGTGAAATGGAAATGTATTCAGTTATTGTTCAAGTAATAATTTTATTCTCTAAGTAATGTTAAAAAAAACAGTTATTCCTATGTTGGATATGGTCATACTTTTTAATTTTTTCAATTTGTATGTATTGTTATAATCATAAAACTGATAAAAAAAGGTACAGATATTTTTTACCTTCTTGGGAATAAAACGTTTTCACAAGTGTGTAAATAACAATTAATTACAGAAATACAGGCTTCCATTAAGTTTAAGATAAAAAAAAGCTTACCATTCTAGATTTGAATAGAATATTACTTTTTATAAATTATTTTCAATAACACACAAGTGTTTATATATATATAAACATAAACATACATATATATATATATATATATATATATATATATA
>NW_013670148.1:0-26896 GCF_000517525.1 Limulus polyphemus | reverse complement strand
AAAGACCTTTCTGTCAGTTGGTTATTTTCCCACCCAGAATATAACATAAGGCTTAGAAGAGATCTCATTGTTTTTTTCTTTAACTTGTTTATAAACAAAAAGGAATTTTTTAAAATCCAGTAACATTAAGAAAGTTCTAGTAAAAGTTACATTATGTAATGATTTTATTTAACAGATATTGTGACTAAATTTAGAAGAAATTGTCTATGTATACTCTGTTGTGAGAATCTGATGTACCCTGTAAAAAGTTGTGTGTGCAGATAAATAAAATAATACATTTCAAATAAAAATTACTGTTTGGTAAGAAAAGTCTAGAACTGAGTAATTTCATCTATATCTAGGAAAGAAATCTTTGGTGGTGATTCTGAATGTGTGGGGGATGCAAAAAAACCTATGAAAGTGAAGTTTATGCTATATTTTTCCTCTGATTTTTAACAAAAACATGAGGTTTTTACATGACATCCCACAGACACCTAATTTTCAATTTTACCTACTCAGGTACTACCCAACTTTGAGTAATTTAGAGGAATTAAATATTTCATATTTCAGCTTATAATTAATTGTTTTCTTATTAGTCAAGTAATTTTATTTATTGAGGTTTTCCTTTTAGTGCTCTATTTAGATACAGTATGAATAAGCTCAATAAATGCATTCTTTTATAAATAAACACAAAGGTGTTATCACTTGCTTTAAGCAACTTACTTTCAATTTTCTTACTCTATTTGATGATTAGAGATATACAGGACAAGGTCCAATGGTAGTGAAGTGGCATAGCTCTCTGTTGTGTAAATAGCTTTATCTTAAAAAAGCATGTTGCCAAGACCAGCCGGTAGTCACACTTGTTACATTTTTTACAAGAATCATGTAGACACCATGTTTCCTAAGTATTACTCTGTGTCTTTCAATATATATTTTTTAATTAAATTTTATAATAATTTATTGTAGACAGGAAATACCTAATGGTTCTTATAGGCTGTAGTTAAAATGTGGGAAGTTATAGCTTTACCAATTAGATAGATTTCAATATAGAAAAATAAATCATTTTCAAATTGTTTTATGGAGTTTATTAAAGTATCATAGATTTTTGTGATATTGAGTGGGGCCAATCGTTTTACTGATTTGTAGTTGAAAATTATCAGATTAGATGTTAGACACTGGTAGTAACTGATACTATACCAATTAGGCTGACAATTACCATCATGGAAAGTCTAATTTGATCCTATGTAGACTTAACTTTTACATTAGTAAATGGTACTATACCAATTAGGCTAACAATTACCATTATGGAAAGTTTAGTTTGATCCTATGTAATCCTAACTTGTTCATTAGTAAATGGTACTATACCAATTAGGCTAACAATTACCATCACGGAAAGTCTAGTTTGATCTTATGTAGACCTAACTTGTACATTAGTAGATGGTACGAAACCAATTAGGCTAACAATTACCATCATGGAAAGCCTAGTTTGATCTTATGTAGACCTAACTTGTATATTAGTAGATGGTACTATACCAATTAGGCTAACAATTACCAACATGGAAAGCCTAGTTTGATCCTATATAATCCTAACTTGTACATTAGTAAATGGTAACTTATAAATACAAGTAAATTTGCATGAAGTCATAGTTTCAGTGAGATGAAATCCAGTATAATATTTAACTACACAGTTTGTGAGAACCATGTTTTAACCCTTGAAGTAAAACACTGACACTCACTGAAAATAACCTCCACATTACAATTCAAGAGGCCTTTCCTTCAATAGGATTGTGTTGGATTAAGAACAGCATTTAGTATTTAGCTTTGTGATCTACTTGAGTGTTGATTAAACTTTTTATGGCAACTCCTTTCTAAACTTGTGCCCCTTGATTCCATATAAAAATAAAGCAAGTTTTAAAGTGGTATACAGCATAAAGCAAACTGTTTCAGTTTACTCACCAATTTAGTGTAAATGATGGGCTTGGGATAAGATGAGGTCCATTCTTGGCTGAATTGTTGACACAGCAATTTTGAGATCCCCTCTACCTGCAGACAAGATCACTGTTTTGTTCTGATTGCTGTCAGAGCAGAAAACGATGACTCACTCGCACATGTATGTTGATGTGTAAGGCAAAATTGTGTCCTTCACTTTCCTTGATAGGTCAGAGTATTCTTTGGGAACTGGCATCCAGAAGTTTCCATGAGGTTTCCTTGAATTATACCTGAAGAGTTTTATCACTGGATAGTTCTGTGAGCTTTTCTTGATCTGTCATTTACAGATGAGAAGTTATGCTGCCATTACATGGATTCTCCCATTAATTCTTGGATTTGATCTACAAATTGAAATTGATGTCTGTCGAGATTAATAGAAAAAACATCACGAATAAGACTGTGATTTAACTCTTCTTTTTTTTCCTAAGAATTTATTGAGGTAAGGAAACACTTCTTAGTTTCTATTCTCAAACTGATTATTCCACAGCAAAACAAGCACTTTGTCACTCAGCTCCAAAATATTGAGTTTATCGAAAATATCAGACAGGTAGCACAGTACTATAAACCACTAGTGTGGGGTTGCAGTCTAACAACAACAAAAGAAAATATGAAGTTTGTCTTTCCTCTTCATGATGTGAGAGAATACCTTCCAGCGAGACAACCAACACATCTCTGTATACAGCAGGATCTTGTAACACATGGATCTTATTTCTTCACAAAGAATGGAAAACAGCCTGCTGTTCAACGCTCTTGATTTCACAACACTCAAAGCATCTTGTTTGCTTTGGGCTGCAATTTTTTTGATGCTAGTGATGCACGTGTTGCACTTGGAGCAAGAGCACTTTCTTTTGGCTCTTAATCCTTTCATGTTTCCCATAAATGCAGCTGCCCCATTAGTGCTTCCCCATTTAGTTAATCCAAGAAAGACTATGTGGTGAAACACTCATTAATAAGAGAGAAGATGACTTCCCCTGTAGTTCTCCATTCCAGTTCTTGTAAAACAAAATCTTCACACACTTCCTCTTCATAACATTATCCTATAAATACCAGAAACTGAGCTGATTTTACAACATCTTTGGTTTCATCAATTTGTATGGATGCTATCAGTTGCATTTTTATATCAGCAGAGATTACATCTATATGCCTCGCGACAATGTCACGTGATAACAGGATAGACGTGAGGATCTCACACATTTTTATGGTAGCAGTAAGAACTGTCTCTCCTATATTGTGCGGCTTCAGGCTTTTCCCAATCAAGTAAGATGCTTCTAAAGAAGCTTTCAAAGCTTTTGATCTAACAAAAACTTGATTTTCAAGCAAGCTGTTTTGCCCTGTCAATTGTTTCACTTGTCGCTTAGAAATCTCAATGAAGAACTCAAGGGCTTTATCCACGTGCTCAGGGTGTTTGGTTTCCAAATGTTTTGTAACTTTATTTTGCTCCATGCTGTCATTAACTAAAATATGTGAACAAACAACGCACTGTCGTTGTTCATCGTTATTAACAAAATTTAAATCACTCCCCTGGTACTTACGTTATGTTTTGGTTTGGTGTTCAGTTCACCAACAGAAGCAACAGAAACGGAAACCGAGGAAGTTCTTTGTCCAGCTACAGAGCCAACCATTTCTTGTTTGTTATCACCATCATTTAACGGTTTCTTCTGTTTGTTTACTTCTGAGTCGTGACTCGAAGAAAATCGTTTTTAGCCGACATGTAACACTCACTTATCTATGTTTTCGACAAACTCGTAAATGTACACTAATTTCCAAAATTTGAAACTCACAAGCTGACAAATCTGTAAAAGAAATCCTCATGATATTTCGGTCACCCAATTAACAGTCACGTTGCTTTCTGCATGGGATGTAACCGTGACTACGGGCCATCCATATCATTAACATTTCAAAATGATATCACATCTAATGCATCACTGCGCCCTGATTAAGAAAGGGGGTATTTCTTCCCGGGTTTTTTAATGCTTCTAATAAAATAAAATTTTTAAACGTTGCACTTGTGATATGTAAACAGCTGTTTTATACTGAATTAATCAAATCTCTTCATTAGCTAGCGGCAGAAATAACAAACACACAAAGATAAAACAATGAACACAGTAAAAACTTAATTAGGTAAGTGAGAAGAACGAAATAGTAATTTTAAATAGTTCAGGGCGACTTCTCAGCGTCACCTGTGAACACTGACGAGGCAAAAAGAAACAAAACTGGTTTGAAGGGAAACTACCTTGTTTAGTAACTTACAGATATCAAATTATTACCAGTAAACAGCGGGGTGCAGTGTTTGGGAACAGCCAACAGTCAGAAACCAGGAACAAAATGTACTAGGTTTCTTATGTTTGGAGTGAGAAGACTTTTACCTGTTTTTACGAAACTGTTCGAATACAAAACTGAAAAGTGAAAGAGGGTGAAATACAAACGTTTCGGCTGTGTAGCCTTTCTATTTACTTGTCATTTTCTTCTTGTTAATTGTTACTATATTACTTAATATTAGCAATATTCATAGTGTGGTTTTAAAACTTCTTGATTTTTAAATTTGTACTTGCTGATTTAATTTGTGTGCTCCTATAGACGTAGTTGCGCGTGCTTCTACGCATTTCCGCCTCTCTTGATGGCGCGCACCACATTTTACTTGTAGCCAAAGACAAACCTACTTCCATAACAACTGGTATGGCCCGGTGGTTAGGACACTCGACTCGCAATCAGCAGGTGGCAGATTCGAATCCCGTCACCGAACATTCTCTCTCTTGCAGCCGATCGTTATAATGTGACAGTCAATCTCACTTTTCGTTAGTAAAGAGTTGGCGGAGGGGTGGTGTTGACTAGCTGCTTCCCTCTAGTCTATCACTTTTAAATTAGGTACGGCTAGCGCAGATAGCTCTCGGGTAGCTTTGCGCAAAATTCAACAAAACAAGTAAACAATCAGTGCCCTGTCCCAGTTTTCTGGCCCAGCATGGCCAGTTGGTTAGGGCGTTTGACTCGCAATCTGAGGGTCGCGGGTTCGAGCCTCCGTCCCACCAAACATGCTCGCCCTTTCAACCATGGGGGCGTTATAATGTGACGGTCAATCCCACTATTCGTTGATAAAAGAGTAGCCCAAGAGTTGGCGATGGGTGGAGATAACTAGCTTCCTTCCCTCTAGTCTTTCACTGCTAAATTAGGGACGTCTAGCGCAGATAGCCCTCGTATAGCATTACGCGAAATTCAAAACACACCAAACGCCTAATACAGAATTATGTAAAGCTGGTGAAAACCAACCAAACCCAGTTTTCAACCACTGGACATTTTTTTCTGTGGAATGGTTAGTGACCTCAAGAGGTTGCATGCAGAGGATCATAGACATTTCCAATAATGCTTCAAATTAACGTTTTCCCCAGTCTTGTGTCTTATTTTTTAATTTCGAGTTGTTTCCTATAGACTAACATATATATATTTAGTTACCTTGTGTTATTTGATGGAAAACCCGATCTTTTGTACTTAGAAAGTAGTTATTCATCATAGAATTATGTAGATGATAAGTTATTCAATAGGAATTCCATTTAGGGACATCGAGTATAAGTCTTTATTCATAGGCATTTCTGTTGTAGTAAAACAGGAAAACTAAATATAAACAGTACTTCATACAGATTATATATATATATATATATAGTAGCAAAGATACGAGGTAATGTCAAGCCAAAAAAATAATGCTATAAATGGAGGCATGGCCCGCCCTCCATCAATATTTTGAGCTATATCACAAAAATGATACGTCCCACAGTGTCAGTTTCAATACTTTTTTTTATTGACCACCTCTCTCAGTCGAGGCGATAAAAATTGCTCCCATACTCGAACTGTTAGCCTGATTGCTTGTCAATTTAAACTCAATGTTTGGATGTCCGCATAACCTTTTATCGAAATTGCATCAGCTAGTTTTTCATAGTAACTTGTGACATCAGACAGACGGACTACTATGCTTTATATGTATAATTATTTCACATACATAGCAATAATTTCATATTTGTTTAAATAAATGTACATTTTTATACTTTCGATAAAACCAGGTTTTATTTCCCGGCATTTCGCTCATGTTCCTTCATAAGTGAAAGGTACATAAAGGTTAAAAAAAACAAAAAAACTGGTAATGTAGTCTTTGTTTTCTTTGAAATGTAATAATGTCAACTTGTAATCTATTTTTATATTTAATATTAGAAAGTTTCTAAAAGTCAAAACATGTCCAACACTAAAAGGCCCCGCAGTGGCACAGCGGTATGTCTGCGGACTTACAACGCTAGAATCCGGGTTTCGATACCCGTGGTGGGCAGAGCACAGATAGCCCATTGTGTAGCTTTGTGCTTAATTACAAAACAAACAAACAAAACAAATCCAACACTAAAGGAGAAGCTGTGTTATGTCAAAATTAAAACTGTAACCTTCTGGTACTGAGCTTGATAGAACAACCATATTGAACATATATTTTAATTTACTACTCTATTTAGACATTAATAACTAATTTTAAAGTAATTATTCAAGAACTTTTTAGTATTCTTTTCATAGCTGACGAGAGAGGATTATTACATAAACGAATAGATGACCGTCATTTTTTCAGAAGACAACTTTTAACACAATTCTCAGTTCGTGCGCTGGTGGTTTGGGCATTTGACTTGCAATCTGCTGTGGCGGGATCGAAACTCAGCTCCAGTCATACCCGACATTTTAACTATGGTGGCGTTATAATGTGACGGTTAGTCCCACTTTTCGTTGGTAAAAGAGTTGCTCACTAGTTGGCGGAGGATGCTACCGGTCAATTACCTTCCATGTGGTCAGTAGTTCAAAGTTGGAAGCAGCGGCTAATAACCTTAGTAGCTTTGCCATAAACAAAACAAATACAATAAAAGTTCGTACGCTTACATATCATCACCAAAGGCCGTATATTGTTATCTGACGGCTCGCTTCCTATGGTTACACGCTTAATGGAGTTTGAACTGCGTCACCTGGAGTCTGATTTGATAGCACTTACCAAGCCGCCTGTATAACCGCACACTTTGTGACATGTTCGGGAGTTTATAGCTTATAATTAGGAATGTTTTTTCTTCTTTTGATAAGACATCATTTCGATGGGTGAAATAATCTAGTATCTGTGTATTAACCATTCCCTAATTCTTAAACCTCTCCTCATAAGATCGTCAGATTTTGAAGTTAAAGCATTTGTGAAGTGTACTATAGACGGTAGTTAAAAACTTTGTATCATACTAAACGCTTTACTGTGCAATTAATCCTGCGTATCAACAGTTTCTCCGTTAAATCCATTGTTTGATGTGTAATGGTAGATTTCATGATTGAAAATCATGCTGCTATGTATTTCTGTTTTATAAACTTCATAAATATTCAAGCTAATGTGAAATAATAGCTGATGTGTTTCTTCGTGTGTGTACTGTAAACAATTTCAAATGTCTCATATCATAAGAGGTGGTCCAAAATTACCTTTTCTATTTTAAAATTTAATAATTAAATAACTAAAGAAAGGCAATCACGCAGTTTTCAGCATCTTGTAGCCTAACTCAAACAGTTTTTATCGACGTTTATTTTATTTTTTCATTCCAGTGAGTAGTGTTAACCCGTAAAATGGCAACCGTACAAGAAGAGGCTCAATACGTCGTTTGGCTTACAGGGTGGGCCAATTCTGTGGCTTCCGCGTTTGCCAGATATCACTTCACTAGACTTCTTTCTTTGGGGGTATGTTAGGGACATCGTGTATCGCACACCTATAGCAAGCATCACGGAACTGAAGACCAAGATAACGGATGCCATATCCACTGTAAGTGTGGGCATGTTGCGGCGAACGTGAACTGAAATCAAATATCAGACGTGCTGACAGTCGCTAATGGTGCAAACGTAGAAATCTTCTAACATGTCAATAAAAATTGTTCAAGTTGAGCAACAAGATGTTGACAACTACATGGTTGTATTTCTTTAGTTATTCAATTATCAAATTTTAAAATAGGAAAGATGATTTTGGTACCACCCTGTATTATGTTCAATTGTCGTGATCACAAGGATTCATATTACGACTCACAGACTTCTTAAACCATTCAACTTTAAATGTAGCCACTTATTTTAACATTCATGTTCTTGTAAAAAAAAATTAGCGAAATGTGAAGCAGAAACATTTCTCAAATATGTTGCCATCATTGATGCTAGGACACTGTTTAAGATACAACAACAGATTACTTTGAAATTTATCTGTTGATAATGCATATTTTACAAAGCTAGAATTGAATTGTCGTGCTGTTTCTTGACCAAAATATTTCTCGATCTGGTGAAGTGCATGCTGAAAAAGTAAAGTTTACTCGTTTGTTGAGTTTCGCGCAGGGCTATACGAGGGCTGTTTGCAGTAGCCGTTCCTATTTTAGAAGTGATAGATTTAAGGGAATGCAACTAATCACCACCACCCACTGCCAACTCTTGAACTATTCTTTTACCAACGAAAAGTGGGATTGACCGTCACATTGTAATGCCCACCCGGCTGAAAGGGTATACATGTAATGGTTTTCTTTTTGTACGAGAGGCTTTTGACAGCCTGTTTTCTATCAAGCTTGCTGCTTGTAGCGCTGCAATTTGCTTGATTACACTCTTCGGGCTGAGTGCACCGTCTTTGTGATTTCGGATGTTTTGTTAGCCTGGCTAAATATAACATGAGATTGGTTTGAAAACATAGTTTCTTTATAATGTCCTCCCCCACACGAGTTTTACCCGTGAAAATCGAAAAACAGTAATTGCCCCTTTTGTCTGCATATAACACGACATAACAAGAGTAAAAATAGTTTGTTAAATATATGCAATATATAAGGGTATAGTGCTGCCCTAGCGCTGCTCTGGCGCCTGAAATTGGAGTTTAGCCCCGACACTTCAAGAACTAAAAATATGAAAATAAAAAAGTTATTCAGTTTACATCCGACATTAAGAATCTTTCATAACCAAACTTTCAAAGAACACTGGCTGTTTGTGATCCCCGTCCATTGGTAAAGCCCTCTGAGACAGCCCAGCACACACTGTCACTCTCCCTCAGGAGTTGGTGTCAGACACCGTGCGATTGCTCCGACTCAAGAGCAGGTGTTACAGCGTTCAAATTCAGAAATGTTTGTGTCATAAGTTACGTGGTTGTTAAGATACACGATTATGATATTAAAACACTTAATAAAATACATTTTACAGTTATTCTTATTATTTACATAATATACAACGAAGTCTGGACGTGATTTCCTTTTATGCACCCAATATTTTAAAGAAGATAATGTTGTTGTAAACTTGTTGACATATAAAAATTGGCTAGCTTTAGACACTACAAATGTTACACTTGAAACACTTATTTTGTGGTAATTTTTAATTATTCCAAGAACAAAAAGCCGTATTTATGGTTAACATAATTTTTGGTGTCTCTCTCGTGTTGTGTATACACTACCTGTAAGGAAAATTTAACGGTTCTGGTGTCTCTCTAGTGTTGGTCACAAGCTTAGTATTGAAATAAATTTCATATGGAATTATTGACTGAATAATAATGATAATAAGTTTTAATTTCCTCAACACATTTCATTCCTTTGCTCCTGGAATATCTTAAAAAAACTGGCAAGTTGTCTTTTCGAAGCACGCTGATAACCACAAAGAAACGGCATTTACATTGGAAAGTTATCTTTTCGAAGCTCGCTGAATAACATGAAGAAAGGGCATTTACACTAGCAAGTTACTTTTTCGAAGCACGCTGATAACCACAGAAACGGCATTTACATTGGAAAGTTATCTTTTCGAAGCTTGCTGAATAACATGAAGGAAACGGCATTTACATTGGAAAGTTATCTTTTCGAAGCTTGCTGAATAACATGAAGAAAGGGCATTTACACTAGCAAGTTGTCTTTTCGAAGCACGCTGATAACCACAAAGAAGGGGCACTTAAGAGGTAGCTTCATATCGAAAACCTGTGATAACCCAGTCCTTCTAAACTCTTTACGTCCGATAAGCACGTTAAAAACACAACTGACTTTAAGTTCCATATACTAGATACACTGTTATTACCACTGTTTTATGACTAATTTAGTTTTTAGAGTTTTGACTGAAGGAACCTGTTTAATGTCCGCATATGTTAGTTGTTGATTTTTTCAGCTAGATAAAGACCTGTATCTTTATAGAGGTTATGAAATACGCAATTTAAATGCTAGAAGAAAAAAAGTTATTTTTTTGCCAGTGAAACAGTGTGCTCTGTGAACGAGCATGGTTAACGTAGCTACAAGGCTGTCAGGTCTCTGGGTAAAGTTTTGGAAGAATTGTGAGATTAGACTGAAAGCCTGGTCACTTGATTGTGAAAGGTAACTCGCTCATATATACCCATCATTTGCTACCAATTGTAAGACGCCAGCTGTGATATGGACATTTAGTACGAGGCACACGGACTAAAACTAGTTATTATAGATTATAGTTATAACTGTTTTATGTTACCTAAGACTTTAACTGTCTTATTGGTTCGAAATACCAAACAAAACTGAAATCGACTTGATATTTGACTTTGAGCAGATTGTTTTCTGGATAGTCTTAGCCAGTCTTTACAGAGCTGCACATACGTCACTCATAGCACGTTATTTTTACACACACAGGAAAAGAAAGAAAGAACATTCCGAATTGGAATAAACTATGGACCTTGTCAAATAGTTATCTATACACAAAACGCTAGTATTGTTAATACACCATTGTTCTATACACAAAACGTCACGATTGTTAATACACCATTGTTCTATACACAAGACGTCACGATTGTTAATACAACATTGTTCTATACACAAAACAACACGATTGTTAATACACCATTGTTCTATACACAAAACATCACGATTGTTAATACACCATTGTTCTATGCACAAACCATCACGATTGTTAATACACCATTGTTCTATGCACAAACCATCACGATTGTTAATACATCATTGTTCTATACAAAACATCACGATTGTTAATACATCATTGCTCTATACAAAATATCACAATTGTTAATACACCATTGTTCTATACACAAAACGTCACGATTGTTAATACACCATTGTTGTATGCACAAAACATCACGATTGTTAATACATCATTGCTCTATACAAAACATCACGATTGTTAATACACCATTGTTCTATACACAAAACATGACGATTGTTAATACACCATTGTTCTATACACAAAACGTGACGATTGTTAATACCTCATTGCTGTATACAAAATATCACGATTGTTAATACACCATTGTTCTATACACAAAACGTGACGATTGTTAATACACCGTTGTTCTATACAAAACATCACGATTATTAATACACCATTGTTCTATACACAAAACATCACGATTGTTAATACATCATTGTTCTATACAAAACATCACGATTGTTAATACACCATTGTTGTATACAAAACATCACGATTGTTAATACACCATTGTTCTATACACAAAACATCACGATTGTTAATACACCATTGTTCTATACACAAAACATCACGATTGTTAATACATCACTGTTGTATACAAAACACCATGATTGTTAATACACCATTGTTCTATACACAAAACGTGACGATTGTTAATACACCATTGTTCTATACACAAAACATCACGATTGTTAATACATCATTGTTCTATACAAAACATCACGATTGTTAATACACCATTGTTCTATACACAAAACATCACGATTGTTAATACACCGTTGTTCTATACAAAACATCACAAATATTAATACACCATTGTTCTATACATAAAACATCACGATTGTTAATACACCATTGTTCCTTTTTTTTTGAAAGAACATTCCGTAAGCTTTATTTTATTATATACCGCTCAAAAAAGTAACAATCCATCGTTTTTCGTGCCTCCCTCCCATGTTGTGCAAATACTTTGCACGAATATTTGAAACGAACAGACTTTTTACTCTTTGCGTGTGTCGTGAAATGTTAGCACTGCTCTACACTCCTTGTCCCAAATGTCTTTCCTACTAGTCTTTTTCTGCCCAAGAAGTACTCCACTTACACGATTTTGGGCCTGGCATGGCTTAGTGATTAGAGAACTAAAGTCACAATTTACAGATCGCGAGTTCGAATCCCGTCACCGAACATACTCGCTCTTTCAACCGTGGGGGCGTTATAATGTGACTGTCAATCTCACTTTTCGTTGGTACAAGAGTTGGCGGTGAGTGGTGTTGACTAGCTGCTTTCCATCTAGTCCATCACTTCTAAATTAGGGATGGCTAGCATAGATAGCCCTCGAGTAGCTTTGCAAACAAACAAACAATGCACAATTTTGGAGAGAAAGACAGTGGATATTTTGCTTGATATAGATAATGGATATATATATATATGTATATGGAAGACAGAGATAACTAGATAGAATAGATAGACAAGTAAATAAACAGGTAAAGATAGATAGATAGGTCATTAAAACATTTTAAAAACTTGTAATGAAGAACGCGCAAAAGTTTTGTGAAAATACGCTCAGACATCGATACTCTTTATTTCCAGGTTATCATTTGTTCGTTTAAACGTCACATCACCTTAAAACTAATCATTGAACTTGAGAGGGCGTGGCTTGGTTTGCAAAATAATTGTGGGCGTGAGGATTTCACATTATTAGGACTGTACAAGCACTGTGGTTTTCACTTATAGATTTTGTTAATAGAAACTGAAGTTCTTTATGTCGTGTCGTAAATTACTTCTAAAATGACCACTCCTTTCACAAAATGGCATTATATTGTTTTTCTATAAGTAAATAATATTTCATTCGAAAAAAAAGCACTGTTTGTAACATTACGGGTAATATTTATCTGATTATATTTGGAATTTTCGTTTACTTTTAATTTCAAAAAGTTACTTATAATTTATTTTTCATTGCCCATTAACCTTCTCGTTGCACTATAAGTAGTTTTTATGCATATTAGAGAAGACTTTATTAATAAAGTTTATAAAAATGATAACATGTACACGTAGAGAGACACTTTTTGTGTCCCTGCTGTCCAGTCTCAGAGAGTATAATAAGAAAGTAAGTTAGCAAGGGGCTGGCGTTTTGCCAAATCTTGGTTTCCATTGGTGACATATAACATGGTGGTTTTGTTCAAGAGAATTAGATAAAGAAATTGAGCAGAAACCTTCCATCTTAAGTCTTGTACAAATAATAAAAAAAACATCCATAGAGTTTTCCTCGGCACGACTTACATTGCCTTCAGTACCAGTACTATAAAATTTATCAACTTTAAGAGAAATTACCCTTTCTGCTGAAGCTTGCTAAAATCAGTTGACTAAATATCGTTAACTGAGAAGGTACTCAACTGATGATTGAGTGCTCTCTGTTATCTGCGCTGTGTACTACTAGGATCGAGCCTTGAATTTAAGCATTCTAAGCGCTGAACAATGTTTTCTAATCATCACATTTTTTTCAGTTATTATGATTTGTTTTAGGATATTAAATATCCTTGTATACAGAATTAGCCACAATGTTTGCTATGTTGTTTTTTAGTTTTCATTTATATAGTTGGCATGATCACAAGTTAATAACTTAACTTTGTTGCTAATGAAAGGAGTTTGAGTAACCTTTCTTTATGACTGTATGTGTACTTAAATAGTTTAAAATTTTATAATAAATAAAACTTTGGTAAAATAAAGTATTTGTGACCGATGAAAAATGTGATACACATACATACCTCTCAAGGTTATCTATCTATCTATATTTATTTATTTACAATAAACCAAAATGTACTAATATGTGTTTAATTGCTAAAGATACATACACGTTTTTTTTCTGTGATTGATGAAAGACCATAAAAAACGAAAATGTAAGTGGAATCGTAATATAAGATCAAGTCATTCATATTTTTTATCGGCGAATCTTCGTGGAGTTCAATCGCTTGGCATTTAGCAAATGAAAAGCTGAAAGAGTTTCCATTATTGAAAACGCTAACGTAGGTCTAAGTTTTTGCAAGAGGTGCTTCCATCGAGATGGGGGAGGGTTACATTGTCCAGGAAATAAGAGTAAATTCCATAAAATATTCGTCTTTTAGTGAAATAATTAAAGTTTTCCAGATTTTTTATAGCTACTACAAATATAATTCAATTTTATTTCGTATTTTCAAAGTCAGGTTTCCGCTTACGTGTAATGACAACAAAAGGATATTCTCGTTATGGTTTTAAAACACCATAAGCCTAATTGTTGCAAGTCTGTAATTTGGAATCCGTAATGAACTAATTAGAATAAATATATATATATATAATAAAAAACATATGGAGTTCTAGTGTGATTTTCTTACCATTATTTTTAGGATTAAGCCTAAAAGCATACTATTAATTTTCGATATTTCTCAGCGTAACTGTATTCCCAGCTTATTTGACTATACACAAAGTTTAATTATACTGTCATTTTTAAACACTATTATTAGGTGTAAGTAACGTAATTATCTTTGAACGATGTGTTTCTCACCGCCCTATGAAACTTTCCCATATCAACTACTTAGGCATGTGATCAATTAAATACCATTTAGCTTGGTGAAATTTGATTATTTAACTGCGTTTTATGTAATATTGACAGTTTACCGAGATGACACTACATGTGCTTTGCTTTCAGGTTTTAGGGTTTTGGTCATAAAACTGGAAAAACACTAAAGACTGTTATTATTTAGTCCTTAATGAGTGAAAACTCTGAAGTTCATTATCAAACAGTCCTTCAGGTATAGCAACATTGAAAACAATAAAAAAGTATTTCAATCAGACCTCACAGTTCATTATGTAAAGATAAAAAATTAAAGATTAAAAAACTTTTAGGAGTATATCAAAAAATGTTAAGTGATAAAAACACTTGGATAAAATCTTAAGTTTAAAGCAACCAAAAAATGGGATAAAATTTGCTTTAAGTCAGGGGCAGATTGGGGGATTGATAAGGGCCAGGAAAGCTACTTTTATACCGGCTCTCCAATGGGGTTAGGGGTGAGGGATTCCTGAATAACTGAGTGGGCTACTGCGATTAATGCTGCATAGCCTGTGATATGCATTATTACTTGTCATGTAGTTCACATATTAAACAAAAATGATTGTGCAAAATTTTTAATTTACAATCCAACATTTATTACCCTTCTTATTAAAGTATAAACTTATATACTCACAAAAATAACTTTAAAAGGCTTATGTAATTATCCGTTTATTCCTCAACAGCCTTCGTTTGTTTGAACTTAAGCACAAAGATATTGTGTTCTGTTCACCACGGGTGTCGAAACCCGATTTCTAGTGTTGCAAGTCCGCAGACATGCCGCTATGCCACTGGGAAGGGCACCAGGCTTTATCTGGAAACTGGACACCCGATTTAATTACTCTTTAAAAACAAATAACTTTTTTTTCGATAAATTATTGGCTCAATCTGACCCTGCTTCAAAACATATCTGGTTGAAAGCTTTGTAGTTTCTAACTTATAACGATTACACTGACTGCATTCTCAAATCTGACTTGGACCAAGTATTCCTTAAAGAATGAAAAACACTAAAGCCCGTTATGAAGTAGTCCTTTAAGAATGAAAAACACTAAAGTCTGTTATGAAGTAGTCCTTAAAGAATGAAAAACACTAGACAGTTATTAAGTAGTTCTTAAAGAATGAAAAACACTAAAGTCAATTATGAAGTAGTCCTTAGAGAATGAAAAACACTAAAGTCAATTATGAAGTAGTTCTTAAAGAATGAGAAACACTAAAGTCCCTTATGAAGTAGTCCTTAAGGAATGAAAAACACTAAAGTATGTTATGAAGTAGTCCTTAAAGAATGAAAAACATTAAAGTCTGTTATGAAGTAGTTCTTAAAGAATATAACGGACTTTAGAATATAAAATCTATTGTGAAGTAGTTCTTCAAAAAGGATTAATTATTTAAGAGGTTCAGAGTTATTCTACCAGGTGAAAACATTAGCTTTTATTTCTTGTGTTGAAATTTGCTAGAAAAAATGTAACTGTTTTCTATTATTCTAATTTTTTTACAGGAATTTTATGAAGTCAAGAGCAAATATAGAGAAAGAATATGGTCAAGTAAGCCCAAGTTTTTGTTTTGTATTCTTAAATTGTTTTATATGATAATTTCAGGTGAATAATTAACTGTACTTTGTAGATCTTTTTTTTTTTTTTGACAATTTCACAATCATAATGCAATGAAATATATTTCTGCCTTTTGCATAAACTAACAAATTACACACAAACAACTAAACAGAAACTGTTCCCGCCTTGTTTTACTCTTGATTCCCCATCGGGAAGAAGACTTGGTAAGAAAATTTGGAAATTTGAGTGGAGATAATTATTTTGAAAAATTCTTTAAATGTTCATGCCAATTTTGATATAAACCTATGGATCCAATCCTGAGAGCCACCAAAACAATTTGACCCTTATCTGGGGGCTCACATCTTCAAAATGTGAATTCGGGATGCTGTTTATGGTGGCTTTATTTGCTGTATGTGTCTCTGAAGGTTTGTACCACATAGATTTCTCACAGATAGCTTTATTTGCTGTATGTGTCTCTGAAGGTTTGTACCACATAGATCTCTAACAGACAGCTTTATTTGCTGTATGTGTCTCTGAAAATTTGTACCACATAGATTTCTCACAGATGGCTTTATTTGCTGTATGTGTGTCTGAAGGTTTGCACCACATAGATTTCTCACAGATAGCTTTATTTGCTGTATGTGTCTCTGAAGGTTTGTACCACATAGATTTCTCACAGATGGCTTTATTTGCTGTATGTGTCTCTGAAGGTTTGTACCACATAGATTTCTCACAGACTCCAGCAGAGTGAAAGAACTGATGAAGTCCATGTTAAATGTAGATTGCTAATCTTCCTTTACAAAATTAAATGTTATTTGGCTTAAAATAATAAGGCATGTTTGTCTCAGCAGAAGTTAACCAATAAACAATACAATATAAAGAACTGACTTAAGCTGAGCTGTTTTTAGTGGTGCCTATGGAGGCTGGACATTGTCTAGTGGTTAACATGTTGAGCTGTGGAAGAAAAAGGTCCAAGGTTCGTTCCCAAATGCCACCAACAAACAAAATATTTTCAGCTATATGTGTATTACCGAAAAGACACTCAATCCAGTCATTTGGATTGAAAACTATATTCAGTCCTTGTTGTGACAGTTGTTCCTTTTTACTGTCATTCCTCTGGCCTATCATTTCTAGACTTCATCTAGAAGTCTCTTATGTTCTGGCCATATAGTCCATTTATGCCTAAGATGCCTTTCATGTTGAAAATACCAAATACAAATACCTGGGTATTTTCAGGGATAACAGTTTTTTTCTTTGTGTGTAACATACAAAACTAGCTAAACACACTCACTGACAGTTTATAGATAAACAAATTGTTCCATTATTTCGATATACAAGTCAAAAAGACACACGTTTTAATGTTTCAATAATTATTAAGAATTTACAATGGATTACTTCTTTTCCATGGTTGTAAAATATTCCAAAGCTACACGTGGTTAATATCACATTTTCCAAGGCTAAATAAAACAAAGGTTATAAAGCTTGTCCAATACTTGTACCTATGATACTTGTTTGTCTATGGCTGTAAAAATGTTAAGCCATGTTTGGGAGGCTTGCGTGGTTGTATTTTTTTTACCAACACCAAATGTTTTCAGTGGGAAGTTCCCATTTTGTTTAATTAATAAAAAGTAATATACACTTCATATTTTGAAGAAGACAACATATCATTATGAAACTGAAACTAGTAAATAATTGTTTAACTTTTGACGCGGAAATAGCGACTATTACCAAGCTTTTTTATTGTGTGCATAAATGAAAAACTCAGTAAAATGCCCTTCGAAATAATTATACCCATTCCTTTACCTTTGTCCGAAAACATAGAAATGCTGTTTGATTTTTAAATTATTTTTTACTTGGTTCTTTGGACCCAGCATGGCCAGGTAGTTAGGGTGCTCGGGTCGCGGGTTCGAATCCCCAATCCACCAAACATGCTTACCCTTTCAGCCATGGGGCATTATAATGTGATGGTCAATCCCACTATTCGTTGGTAAAAGAGTAGCCTAAGAGTGGGCGGTGGGTTGTGATGATAGCTGCCTTCCCTCTAGTCTTTCACTGCTAAATTAGGGACAGCTAGCTCAGATAGTCCTCGTGTAGCTTTGCGCGAAATTCAAGCAAACAAACAAACATTAAAAAATGTCACTTTAATCTCTAACAAATGTATGATTCGTGTCATGATGTACGATAAACATCTCAAAACGTCGTAACTCTGTTGCGTACGTATTAACAACAAACA
Organism: Limulus polyphemus; assembly: GCF_000517525.1. Classification (NCBI taxonomy): domain Eukaryota; kingdom Metazoa; phylum Arthropoda; class Merostomata; order Xiphosura; family Limulidae; genus Limulus; species Limulus polyphemus. Next base: position 8,631 of record NW_013670148.1, on the reverse strand, counting down.
TACGATTCAATCGGATCAATTATGTAATTTTAGGTAACAAAGAAGGGCTCACATGAGAACCGAAAAATTTGGAGTAAAACATAGCTTTTTTCTATGGATATAGTGTTTTTTTATCTTCCCAAGGTTAACCACTCTCACTCCTCTGATCATGGTTGTCTGGTCAGTAACGGTCATCTTAGTAACCGCTTAACTCAAGCTTTAACTCTTTGGCTTAAAAATTCACAAAGAAAACATCTCTCTTTAGAAATAATTCTTCTTTAAGCATTCTTCTGCAGTACCCTTCTTCTCCTTAATCATCATCAGTTTCATTGTTCTGCACCGTAAATCGTAACTTCTTCTTCCTCTACAATCTGCAGCCTTTTCTTCATCATCATCAACATCCTGCAGCTCATTTTTTTCCCATTATAATCTTCTAATTCGTCAGTTCATTCATCTCTCTGTAAACAGTTAAACTGGTTATACTTTGCAGTAAATTTCTCTTGGCTCATTACTTTGTAAGGGTTTCTCCACTTTAGAGACTTTCTAAGGTATCATTCCGCAGTCGTTCATAGCGTTAGAAAAGAACATTGGTTCAAAAAATGAATTAAAACAAAAACACGAAACCCTATAACTCGAGCACTCTTAAAAAAGAAGTTTCAACGAACATATGTCAGTAGGTTAAATTTGAGAGGATAGATATGGCGGCGCTAGTTATTGCTTACTTACAAGAAGCTAGATAGCTAGAATAGTCTGCCAATGGCATCACAAACTTACTAAAGGAGGCAGGCTTTTGCTTCTTTTATCCTTTTGTCATGTTTATTAGCACCAATGTAAATTCTTCTGTGGCCTGCTTTTTCTGCAATTGGTTTCCTGTCATCCATATCTGCTGCACTGGTAGCACGTCAAGTAAGCTTTGATTCTGATGTTTCTGACATCTGTCCTCAGATATTGACAGAAAACCTGTTTGTTGTCCGCACAGTTCCCGATGATTATAGGCCAGACAAGAATCTCTATAGATATTATATTCCTATAGCACTAAGACCTCACGCAATGTTTACTTAAACTATTTTCTCCATCTATCAGCAAGGAAAATCATCGTATCTCTTCCAGTCCTTTTCAGTTTTAGGGTTAAGTAACACATCTGGATTCCTCATACGATAGTGCATATTTAATAAAAGTTGAAGAAATACCGGATGTATGACTCCCGGAAGTGAAGTACCGTACATGTTTTCATTGACTCAGGGATTCTTTGTTAAGGTTTTCATGAAACTTAGTAGATAACTAGATTATGAAATAATAAAATGATAAGATAATAAAAATACACTGAAAGAAAATATGAAACAAGGAATAAAAGTGGCATGTATATATAATACCTATTGGATTACCTAATCAGAATTTTATTAAATGAAATGACGTTTATTCAGTGGAAAATTTCGCGAGTAAGAACTCTGGTTGTGCAATAACACTGGTATTACGTCTGCCTGCGCGAGCTATTTGCGTTCCTATATATGTGGGCGTATTCGTTACACATTCAGTACTTACCTTACAAGTTTCAACGTAGCTTGGATATATATATGTATGTATGTCGTTTCCAGGAGTTGCTGTGTGGAATATTATACTGAACTGTTTACTCACCGTGATTGGCTCAAAGCAAGTGCAATAAATTGGCTTATCGTTAGATGCTAACTGTCTTTTACAAAGAGGTTACCAGAAAGTGATGTCACGTGCATTTTTTATATGTTCGCGTATTTGAGTTACGTGTATTGGCTCATGACTGCTATACTCTGAGGCTTATGTTTTCAGTACCATTTTCCATTTGTTGTTTAGTGAACATACGTAATAAATTATATTTATTTTAAAACATAACTTGTACACATCCCAAGCTTTGCCAGTTTATTTAAAAGGAAGAAAAAATTGCAGGCCTTATTTTTAGTCGGTCCTTATAAACAGTCTTTCCTTTTTAGTTAACCAGAGATTGTAGCCTTATGTATTCACTGTCTGACTAAATAACTCCGACACTGAGTTTGGCTGGCTCATGGCCCGGCATGGCCAGGTGGTTAGGACGCTCGACTCGCAATCTGCGGGTCGCGGGTTCGCATCCTCATCCCACCAAACATGCTCGCCCTTTCAGCCGTGTGGGCGTTATAATGTGACGGTCAATCCCACTATTCGTTGGTAAAAGAGTAGCCCAAGAGTTGGCGGTGGGTGGTGATGACTAGCTGCCTTCCCTCTAGTCTTACACTGCTAAATTAGGGACGGCTAGCGCAGATAGCCCTCGTGTAGCTTTGCGCGAAATTCAAAACAAACAAACAAACAAAAGCTGGCTCATTAAAACAAACAAAAATTTCATTATACTTTCCCTTTGATTATTTTTATACTTTGGAAGTGTTCTGTTTGTGTAAAGACTGGCGCAATCGAGTTACAGTCATAGAAATCCTATAATAAATATGTATAGTTAGCATTAAGTTTCTGTTTAGTGCAGTATTGGAAACATTTCGATAAAGTTATACTGTCTTGTTTACCTATTGGTGAATACGCCAGAGTGATGAGTGCAGTACGTAAACCAGTCACATTGTACGTTGCTACTAGTAACGTCAGCGTGTCTTGAACGTCTTGACAAGCAGTGTCATTATACAGGGTTCGCTAAATAAAGTGTAGGGATTTAAAACTACAGTAATTGACAACAACATTTGGTGGCATAACTTGTAGTTATTATTTATGAGATTATAGCTGAAAATATTTCTTTTAGCCATTATTTATGCCACACACTGGCGTGCTCTAAGGATGACACCTTCCATTTCAGAGATCGTAGTTTTATGCTTAAGACCATAAATTTCTGTCTTTATGTTATCATTTAAATCCTGTAGTGTCCGTGGTTTGTTTATATACCCTCTGTCCTTTAATTAAGTCACCCCATAACAGGAAGTCTGCTGGTGACAAATCCCGTGATCGTGAAGGCCAATTTACGTCTCCATTAACAGAAATTACCCTGTTTCGGAACGGTACACGGCCATTGTTGCTCGTGCTGTGGGACAGGTGGCGCCATCTTGTTGAAAGCACAATTCCCAGTGATGACACGTCCAGAAGGAGCAACATCAAAATCAAGTTCTTTGAGCAGCAATGATGGAGCATTTATTGTTGAAATGAAGCTCAACGATGTTGGATTTACCCTCTGTTCATCATTACGATTCGAACCCTTAATTTTCATTCTGAACAAAACAGACAATGTTTTTTATTAATACTTTGGAAAATCTATGTAAAATCCCTACACATCTTTTGGCAGACCCTGTAGTAATGATAATGAGTTGCGTCTTTTTCTCTTCGAGTAGTTTAAGAAAGTTGAAGTATGTCTTTATCAAGAATTGCAACTTGATTATAGAAGCTTAAATAGCAAACTCAGGGGAAGTATGTGGTTGATAAGCTCCTGCTGTATGTGTAACATATGCAGTAAGCCTAAGTACCACAAACTACATATTGTAATATTTTGTATAGGAGTCGTTTGTTTCTTTATTATAATTTTTTTTATCATTGTTTATCGTTTGTGTGGAATTGTGGAGGTCGTTCTGTCGACAATTGAAGCAGCTTTCAGTATCGTCTGGTTTTAAACTTTCTGTAAAGGACACCCAGTACCCAAACATTATTTATGTTTTTTATTATTAATTTTATTACTTACATCACAAATAAAATTCTACGTTGTGTGAAAAACATCGGTGAGCTTGATAAGTGTCTGAGTAAACACGGATGGTTTTGTTTTCGCTCTGAACGTATTTCTAGTTCCAAAACGAGGCTCGCATGCTGTGACATCAGAGTTGTGGTGACGATCAACCTAGTACATTAACTACATGATAAGAATGTTATGCATTGTAAGTAAATGTAATAATAATTTAAGAAGGAGAAAAGTTTTGTTTTCAAGTCTTCAGAATATGTTATTTCGTTGTATACTGTGAGCTCAGACATGAGAAAACCTGGTAGAAATGTGTGTGTGTCAAGAGAGTAGCTAGCACTACAGAATGAGGTTGGGTTCTTTTTCCAAAAGAAATTGTTTTCTTCTACGGAAAGAATTCAAATGATTTACTCGAAACTCAAAACAAAAGACAAACAAACAGGAGATAGTGGATATTTTAGAATATTGGGGTAGTCGTACGACGCCTCGTACCTTTCTTTGGCTACGCCCCTACGTGTAGGACTGCTTTCCAATCCCAGCACCTCGATACACACTTCAAAAAGTTTTAAACTATTCTCAGTAAACTGTAATCGCACAAAAATAAACGATGAGGGTCCACATGTATTTGTCTACATATGTTAGGATAACATGTATATATTCTGTGCTGCCATTACACTTCGTCAAGCACTCTATTAGGTTATACAAATTGTCTCCAACTACTGCTTGAACCACTTCAGTAATATTCAAGTTATTTGTCGAATGAACAGTTACTAACGATGGTAGTGGCATGAAGGGTCGTCAAACTACTTATGTATATAAATAAGTAACTACTGACGAAATTCATACGAATTAAGACTTTTTATCTTATAATTTATTTAGCATGATTAAAATTCATGCTGTTTCTACTATACCTCAATACACACTTAGAAAAAGCAGACCTGGCATTTTTATCAGGAAAATCAAGGAAAAACTTGTGATTATTGAATGTTATTCTCCACACTTCTCCACCACTCGGCTATATGAGTGATTCTTTTGAAACAACAGATGTTGTTTCACATCAGAAAATTCACCCATTTTTGGTTTGGAAAGCAAAGGTCGCAACACCTTTTCAATCACGTGATCGTCCTAACTGTCGACAATTGAGTGATTATTCTGTAGTGTAGTATATGCATTGTATCTCAAACCACTTGAAAGCTTGGAAAGCCCTTTCAGTAATTGGTTTTTCCCAACCAAACAATTTTGCTGACTTTCATAATGAAGTGGAAATTACACAGTGTAGCTCACACATAGTATGCATCACCTGACAGCTTTGAAAACAAGGAACACCACTTCCTCTCAGTCAGAGATTGTGCAGATCACTGACTACTTTAACTGTAATGACAGAGTAGCAGTTGCTAATATTAGCTCATAAAATCTCTCGGATAGTACTACATGACAGCCCAGAAAGCAAGGAATGCCATATATGTTTAATCATTGGCTTCTCAAACTATTTACTATCTTAGCTGGTAAACTAGTGGCTACTTCACAGTGTAACACATTGTGCCTTATGTCACCACTAAAGAGTTCTGGAAACAAGGGTTGTTATGCCCTTCTAGTCAGTAGTTGTTTGACTGCCTGAATGTCCTAGTTGGTAATGATTGATTAATCCCATCCATATTAGTCAGGAAGCTGATGTTGGTATCTTGACCAATGGTCAGAGCTGGTAGTTGCTTTCACTTCCAGTGGCTCCCAGTCTGGTTCATCATAGATCACCAGATAAATATTCACAGCTTCTTCTCCGTCATCAGGAGGTCATCTTAATTTGAGATGGTGTCCTCATTTTCCTCTGTCTCTTCTTCAGACTCCTGGTCAAGCCAGTGCGTACCAGAGGCTTGCCTGTGATGTATGGATATAGCTCATGAACATGCTCCATGTCTTTTTGCATTAATTACTCGCATCTGTTGCAACTCAATGTGAGGGGACAACTTGTCAGAATGTATAGTATGGATAAATTCAACTGAATTCAAGCTGCTTTGCTGCTACTGGCAGGTACCACAATGACACCCGGTCACTGCATTGGAACATTATTTCTTTCTCAATATGATCATATCACTCCTCCTGTCAAGGCCACCTTCTTGAGTTTTTATTAGGCGAAATCGTGTGCTTTGACCATCGCCTATATCAGTCACTCTATACACTTCTCTTGAGGTCACTGAGAGACTTATCCTGATGGGGAAGAACCACACATTACGTCCACAGAGAGTAGCATTTAGCGTTCAAACGTGAGCAGCCTGTTCTGTTGCTCTATATGCCATTATCACTATGGCAAGTATTCATCTCAATCAGTTCTGGCGGGGTTAAAAATATCTGCAAATATTCACTTGGTAGTCTTTATTATCCATTCTGTCAAACTATCAGACTGGGAATGATATAGTGAAGAATGAATCTTCATCACATCCGACACTTCACATAACCCAGTGGGTAGTTGGTCCATGTGAATTTCTCACAGTGATCCAAATCATGCTATCCAGTTTAGGCTAGCATGTAAGCTACTGTCTGTGCTAGTGTATAGTCTAATGGATAACCCTCAGCTAATTTTTTGTAGTCGATAGCAATGAGTGAGTTTGTATTGATGACCTCTCACCGTCTCTGAAAGTGAACCATTGATATCCAGGACTGTTCTCTGTAGAAGAGACCCAGCAGTTCTCTGTTGGGGTTTACTGTGTCTCAGCTGATATTTCTTCTGGGCAGCACACAATGTACAACACATACACAAGCACTGAATATCTCGACTTGCAACTCACTCGTGATCAGAGGAACTGTTGTTAAATGTTAGCACAAGTGCAGGTTACACTTTGTGCCCTCTAGTCATCATGTTGTGCAAAGTCCATAGAATTTCTTATCGCAGAGTTCTGGGGATGACTAACTGCAACACTCTCTGAACACCATGTCGCGTTTTTTGATAGCAATGGTAAAGTACACCTTCTTGTAGTTGTAACTTATTGTACTTGTGCCGCAGGTTATGTGCATTTGTGCTATGCTCCTCCGCTACTTCTGATCAGGCTTGATCTTGCTAGATAGAAGGGAGTGCCTTGTTAGGTCAAGGTCCCTTAATTTCTCATCATAGAGCTCCTGAAGTTTTAAATTTGTTGTCCATCCATCAGAGGAATCTTCTACCTCATGGTTTGCATCCACTCTAGCTGAAACGACCATGGTTTCAACTCCTACGTGATGTAAAGAGTTTGAACATTCTACAAATAGACGTCTCACCTTGTAGTTAGATAGTCCATCTATATTACCGTTTTGTAAGTCCAGATGATGAACTGTGACAAAGTCATATTTTTGTGACATTGTTATCCAACATGCTATAACCACATTCTAATTTTTAAAGTTTATTAAACACTTCAGCAAAATGTGGTCCACCTGAATGGCGAACTTCCTGCTAAACAAGTAGTAGTGACAGTGTTTTATGAAGAAAAATACTTGAAGTATTTTTAGTTCACTGTACAGTATCTCCGTTTGGAGCTGTGATCACATGACTAGCATAAATGATTACATATTCTACTCCAGCCTGCAATTGCAATAACACTGCTCCAACTCCATTGTCAATGATATTGGTGGCAGTTGCTTTACTGAATTTGTGTTGCCTGTGTCTATGTGATGTTGAGTCACCTTTGTTTTATCCCCAAATACATTAGCACACTTACCCAACAAGTCACTGAATTGCTTTCACTGCATTGATTCAAGATTTTCAACACAGTCTTCAACCAACGACCTCAGGTGTTTTGGCAGCCACTCGAGCATTGTTTACTTCTACTTAATTCCACATGCCAACAAACGTTCCAGCATCCAATTGGATAGCTGATCAATGTATAGTTACAAAGCAACATTATAACTTCACCCTTTGTGGAATGGATAACTGTCTGAGCCAATGCTTTCTCCTTTCTGGACAGGAAACAGTTCATCTTACAGTCGACTTCTATAACCACGTTATATTACACTGACACACAGAACATGATTAAGTCATTTAACACCACCTGTGTACTTAAACATACTGTTATGATACTATTATCCACTTCGTTGCATACACTTGTGCATTCCATTGTTTCTGGGTTCAATTTGGTCAGTTTTGGATAACTTTTTGTGAAACATCAACCTCCCTCTTGCACAAGCAACACTGATGGACAAGCTTCAAAGTATGTCCATCTTGAGGATACCAATTCCATATCTGAGATTGGAAATGACAACTTTCCTTCTGTGTGTGATTCATCCTAGACTGAGCCAGAAATCCACTTCTCTTTTGATGTCTAGTCTATCACCATTCACTAGAATGAAGTTGGTATTCATTGGCTATAGCAGTGGTCTCACTCGGAGGGTTTGAAAGATCACATGATCCACTAGAGTTCTCACTGTTCTTGTGTTTATCAGGAATGCAATATTTCACACTTGTCCCATCATTGGCACATACATAGTTCCACCCAGTCATTCAACTCCTCAGGACAAGCTGTCTCAGCTGGGTGAATTAGGTAGAATTAGGACAAGGCCAAGATGGCCCTCTTCAGTAATAGAGCTTACTAATGCTTTAAAGGAGGAGTGGAGCACAGTACCACCAGCTTTCTACCAGAAATTAGTACACAGTCTTCCACGTTGAAGCAGGCAAGGCCAAAGGCTATTAATTTCTTGGAATAAAGACGTGTTTTATTAATAACTACCCGTGTCCCATGGCTTTTGGTAGGATATTATACTAACAAAATCATAAATGAGCATTCTTAGAAAGATTGTTTAGGCAGAAAATTCATGATGAGTATACAGAAATGGACGGCAACCGCTTGTTGGAAGAAAAAAAAATATAGACGATGTTTCAAAGATGTTCCGCAAAATTCAACAAAACAAGTAAACAATCAGTGCTCTGTCCCAGTTTTCTGGCCCAGCATGGCCAGTTGGTTAGGGCGTTTGACTCGCAATCTGAGGGTCGCGGGTTCGAATCCTCCCTCCCACCAAACATGCTC
>NW_013670147.1:89435-91150 GCF_000517525.1 Limulus polyphemus | reverse complement strand
TATGAAATGTTACTAACACCATCAGTCTGACCGTAGATTGTTCTATGAAATGTTATTAACACCATCAGTCTGACCGTAGGTTGTTCTATGAAATGTTACTAACACCATGAGTCTGACCATAGATCGTTCTATGAAATGTTACTAACACCATCGGTCTGATCGTAGATTGTTCTATGAAATGTTACTAACACAATCAGTCTGACCGTAGGTTGTTCTATGAAATGTTACTAACACCATCAGTCTGACCATAGATTGTTATATGAAATGTTACTAACACCATCAGTCTGACCGTAGATTGTTCTATGAAATGTTACTAACACAATCAGTCTGATCGTAGGTTGTTCTATGAAATGTTACTAACACCATCAGTCTGACCGTAGATTGTTCTATGAAATGTTACTAACACAATCAGTCTGACCGTAGATCGTTCTATGAAATGTTACTAACACCATCACTCTGACCGTAGATTTGAAATGTTACTAACACCATCAGTCTGACCGTAGATTTGAAATGTTACTAACACCATCAGTCTGACCGTAGATTGTTCTATGAAATGTTACTACACCATCAGTCTGATCGTAGATTTGAAATGTTACTAACACCATCAGTTTGACCGTAGATTTGAAATGTTACTAACACCATCAGTCTGACCGTAGATTTGAAATGTTACTAACACCATCAGTCTGACCGTAGATTGTTCTATGAAATGTTACTAACACCATCAGTCTGACCGTAGATTGTCAGACCTGACTTCATTATGCACATTTTCAGCTATAATACTGTCCTATTTAAATTAAAGTAAATACTTTTACTATCTTGTTTCCTTTAACTGGTTTTACTATAACTAAATCAGTGCCTTTTACTGTCTTGTTTCATTTAACTGGTTTTACTATAACTAAATCAGTGCCTTTCCAAGTTTAACAAGACTTATTCCTCTTGAGATGTAAGATTTCGTTCCTGAACTGTAATTATAAAGAGACGATAAAGTTAAACTACCAACGTAAGATCTAATTGTACCAAAGTTTCCTTCAATATAATGAATTTTCTGTAAATATCTTAATAAAGCTTCAAAGAATGATAACTAATTATCAATCTGTAATATCTTAAGAACAAGCACACAAAATAGTTCCCGCATTATAATTTTTTTTCCACCTCATTAAGTCCATAATTAGAAGAATTGAGGTCGACATTATAAGGTATAGAACGAAGTCGGTTTAATTCATATAATTAGATCTGAATTAACGCTTTATTATATATATTTTCAATCAAATTTATTAAATAGATAAAGTGCAATTGAGAAATAGAATTCTCTAGAGATGATAAAAACTTTTAATTGTAAATTCAAAGACTTAATTAATCTAATCTTTCAAAATGGGATTTGTTTCTTTTTCTATGATCTTAAGATTTCTATATTATGAAACCTTAAGGTTCTAAAATCATAGAATAAATTGGTAAACTCTACATTGGTTCTATTCTTATAAATGAAACAATTTCTTACGAGTAGGTAAGAAAAGTACGTTTTCAACAGTCCTGAAAATCAGTAGATTTTGATGTCCACATCTAATACTTAAAATCTGATTTGATGTCCGCATCTACTACATAAAATCTGATTTGATGTCCACATCTACTACATAAAATCTGATTTGATGTCCACATCTACTACATAAAATCTGATCTGATGTCCACATCTACTACATAAAATCTGATTTGGTGTT
>NW_013670147.1:84081-88597 GCF_000517525.1 Limulus polyphemus | reverse complement strand
TTCGAGCTTCACATTAGTATGTCATACTTCAATTTTATTCGAGCTTCACATTAGTATGTCATACTTCAATTTTATTTGAGCTTCACATTAGCTTGTAATATTTCGATTTTATTCGAGCTTCACATTAGCTTGTCATACTTCAATTTTATTCGAGCTTCACATTAGTATGTCATACTTCAATTTTATTGAGCTTCACATTAGCTTGTCATACTTCAATTTTATTTGAGCTTCACATTAGCTTGTCATACTTCAATTTTATTCGAGCTTCACATTAGCTTGTAATATTTCGATTTTATTCGAGCTTCACATTAGCTTGTAATATTTCGGACAAGCTAATGTGAAGCTCGAATAAAATTCAGGTACAACTTTCAAAACAGTGGATACATTAAAAAAAATAGATGAATGTGAACCGTAAAACTTTAGGGATTTCGATGAATTGTAACTTGAGGGTTGAGGAAAACTTCTCACATTTTACATCCTAGACATGTGGAAATATCTGTCGAAACTTACAGGTGGCAAAGACAATGGTGACAGCAAATAAGTAATCAATTTATCTTTGGTACAAAACTTTGTTATAGAAAACGCAAAAGAAATGTATTTACAATAATATTTTGTATTTGCTATAAACAGAATCCTACATCTTGTGTTTCTGCTACGAGCCCCCTGCCTCCCGGTGGCACAGCGGTATATCTACGGACTTACAACGCTAAAATCCGGGTTTCGATGCCCGTGGTGGGTAGAACACAGATAGTCCATTGTGTAGCTTTGTGCTTAACTTTAAACAAACAAACGAGCCCCCTAGTGGCACAGTAGTATATCTACGGACTTACAACGCTAAAATCCGGGTTTCGATACCCGTGGTGGGCAGAGCACAGATAGTCCAAACATCTATGGGTTAATTAATATATCTAAAAGAAAATGAAACAAGTATACACTCTGCCCACCACGGGTATCGAAACCCAATTTCTAACGTTCTAAGCCCGCAGACATACCGCTGTGTCACTGCGGGTCCATAAAAACTCTTATCCAATCAGTTATCTTTAAAAAAAAACAATGAAGTTATTATATACATAGTTTTTGATTTCAACTAACTTCATTTTCCGGGTTATTCTGGTTCATTCTATCTCACCATAAATATTTATCTTAGTCTCTTTTTATTTATTTTTTTCTAACCTATTTCTTACGTTTTCTTTGGCGTCTGTTTTTGTGGTCATTTGTATTCCGCCTTTTCCATTTCGCCATTTTTTTACAGCATTCTTCAGCTACATCTCCACCTCCACTTCTTAACTAACATTTTAACCTGCGTCCCTGATACTCATTTCCTTACTTATGTTTTCCTCCCACTTAAGGGTACTATTAATTTCAGAATTTGTTTTTGTAATTTTTTTAACATCTGTTCGCAACCTTTTGTTGAGACATTCCTTCCCACTATCTCTTGCTATTAATATTAAAATCCGTAAGATAAATTTAACCAACGTTTACTCTCTTACACTAATAACCAACGTGTTACGCCTACTATTCCTTCTCCTTCACTTCACCCACGCGATCAAGACATATTTGTTATCCTCCGAAGCTACCGTTCTCCACTGCGACGACTCACATGAGCGACGTTGCTGTTCACTTGTGCTCCACGTAGTATTGTAAGCTTGATTCTGATACCTAGTCCAACTTCCTTGATCGCGAAGCTTCAATGCAATTCGCACACTGCTAACAACAGTACGATTTTTTACAAGTGAATAACCTGTCCTAGAGGATCGGGTTCAGTGAGGATATAAACAAAATAAACAGCTACACATGCACTTTATGTTTTAAAATGTAATCATAAAGTTAACGAATAGGTCGTACGATGTATTTTTTTCCATTGTGATTAAAAATACTTTTATTCAAAAATTCGAAAACGCAACAAAACGTCGAATAACATTGGACTATATTACTCTGACTTTTATTCACCCGTGTGCTTAGTATTCTCATCTGTCGCCACCTACAAGAACGAAGTTTTGTTTTGTTTTAAACCTGAAATTTGATAAACTTATCCGTTAAATATATATTATCCTTCGATTAATTTCTCTCTTCCGTGACGACAAACACCAATCGTATATCGATTACAAAGCTAAATATACGTCCTATGTGCCTCAGGTTATTTAGTAAGATACGTAAGGAAAACAGAAAAGAATGTCTCACAGTTTGTTCATTAAAGCTCATTGGAAAGAAGGAAAAAGCTCAAGTCTCGACATCCCTGCAGGTCAGAAAGGAATACCTTGGACACGGTAGGATTTTTTTTATTATTGTTTTATATGTTTTCACATTGAAAAGGGACGAACAAACAATGGATTTTTTTATTTTGTATAATTTTATGTTTTGGTACGTTGTTATAGGACGTAATTTATCGTTTTTTATTCTACGGTTTCATTCTTTGTCTGCAGAATATCTACATATAATAATAACTATTTTCCGGACAATAGTAAATAAAATTACTCCGGAAAATAAATAAGTCAAACTTATTCAATGCTTTAACGAGTAAGCGATTGGTATATTTTGTAGAGTGATAAGTTCTCATTGTGGTCTTTAGGTGCACACGTGTTTATCTCTTTCAGTCCGAAATAGCCTTCGTAGGCACTCAGCCTTCCAGCTAAAGGCAGCATTCGGATTCGCTTCACCTCTCGGTAAGGTGTACAATAACAACAAAACGTACACCATGAGTAGCTGAGGGTTGAAGTTTAGAATAACTTCAGCTGTAAGTATTCCAGTTTGATCGGCAATACAGGTTGCCACGAATGAAGGAAATCTGAAAACTAACCTTAGCTCAAAGTTTGGTAGCCTCCGAATCTCCTTGGAGATGTCAATGTTTGTGTAAAAACTATAGTGAACTATAATAAAAGGTAAACACACGATACCGTGTAAAATAATTTACAATAGAATTTAAATTCACACTAACGAAACAGTACCAAGTTTATGTGGATATAGTTTCCACATTTCACATTTCAACGTTTGACTGAAGAGGACACGTTAAATGTCGAAATTAGTATCCACATAAATTTGTTACTGTTCCGTTAGTGTGAATTGAAACTTTAACAAATCAAACTATCTTCCTGCCCCCATTCGTATCATTGGCCTAACTGATTTGATGAAATTGTAGTTCTCATCTAGTTAGGATTTGTGTTTCTTGATGTCACCCTTAGTGTGATCAAACGTCCATTTAATGATGGTGATATTAAGATAAAACAACTTTATTTTCCTCTCAAAAGACAAGATGGTTAACCCTAAAATTACCGACTTTAATCGCCTCTGCCTCTAGGTGGCGTATTGGCTGAAAAGAAGGGCATTTTAAACACAATATACATTACAAATATAAACTAAGTAGAAGTACATGTATGCACTGTGTTAGACGAACTCCTGTAGAATAAAATGTATTCTATTTGCTTTTTAAGAGGTACCTACTTAACTTACGAGCAATATGAAGTTTTCAAATGGCTACCTGTGGGATAATATATTTATTTTAATACAACGTTTCGTCTCTAGCAGAGAGACGTGTAGTTTGTAACTTAACTGTTGTAACGCCTCACTGTTAGAGACGAAACGTTGTACAGAGATAAATCTATTATCCTACAAATAGCTCGTTCAGAACTTCATAAATTGTATTCTACCGATTATCGTATTCTTACATGTTTGAAAACAATTTTTTCGAAGAAGTTTCTAGAAGAAGATTTACTTGTAGATATTATTGTTATTTTTTCGTTAAACTAAAACTACGCTACCTAAAAATAACAATGTTTACTTCCTATTGGTTGTAACTTTACAATATGCAATGAAGTAAGTTTCAAGGCATCCTTAAGCTTCTATGAAATGATGACCATGGTCCTTAAGATAGGAAACAATATATATTCCAGTAAGCTATTCCATGTGAACTCTCTTGATATACCAAGTAGACAGTAATCACAGTTTTAAACAGACTTATCTGTAGTATAATTTACAGATATATCATCAAAAACTGATATACAAAACATATTGGATAGTTGTAATACTCTTGGAACATATTACAACCACTTGTTTAAACATGATGGTCTGGTACGTTCTTGCTTCCGAAGTAGTTATTAAAAATACCCACATATATTTTCGTTTTATAAGTCCTTCTTGTTATAATCCTATCTCACGTTAATTTGATATTATTAATGGCGTCTGTGTTAAGAGAAAAATAACTAGAGGGCGCTAATATACTTTCGTGCATTTTCTCATAGAGTATCATGCAAACGGTTATCTGTGCTCTGGCCACTGCAGGTATCAAAACTCGATTTTTTATTGTTACAAGATTACCGATGAACCATTGGTGGGAAGGCAAAAAATCAATCTGATTGAGTTTGATTTGTTATGGTAATGTAAGTATTTCTATTGCTAATGTGTTCGAGTTCAATTTATGTTTGAGTTTGCCCCCCCCCCACTTCCCATCAATGGCTCAGTGGTAAGTATTACGCTAATAACGCCAACACCTGTCTCAGTAGTAAGTATTACGGCTAATAAC
>NW_013670147.1:78452-83081 GCF_000517525.1 Limulus polyphemus | reverse complement strand
TTCCATCGTGTTGCGAGAACTACTTGCGATTGTAAGGTTATTTTCGTCAGTAGTTCCATCGTGTTGCGAGAACTACTTGCGATTGTAAGGTTATTTTCGTCAGTAGTTCCATCGTGTTGCGAGAACTACTTGCGATTGTAACTACTGACGAAAATAACCTTACAATCGCAAGTAGTTCCCACAGCACGATGAAACTACTGACGAAAATAACCTTCCATCGTGCTGTGAGAACTACTTGTGATTGTAAGGTTATTTTCGTCAGTAGTTCCATCGTGCTGTGAGAACTACTTGTGATTGTAAGGTTATTTTCGTCAGTAGTTTCATCGTGCTGTGAGAACTACTTGCGATTGTAAGGTTATTTTCGTCAGTAGTTCCATCGTGCTCTATATACGAAAATCTGTTAATGTTTTCCGATATCAGACATTTTTATGAGTGGAAACGAAATAACTTTTTTTATTACTAACGTATGTGTTTATGAAGACAGAAGTTACTAGAGGACGCTAGTGTACTTTGTACATTTTCATGTGTGATATCACGAATGTTGTTTTGGTACAAATATAATGACATTTACGTGATTTAAGACGTGTTTTTGTTTCAAATATAAAGTCATTATTTACGTGATATCATGAAATCTTTTTTTGATTTGGATACAAATATTAAAACACTGTCTACGTAATATCACAAATTCTTTTTGCGAGTACAGATATAAAGAACAATAATTTCACTTGACAAACCATAAGTTGCACGTAAACATATTAGACAGTCTTGCACGTCATATTTCTCCTCGTACATACTGGTAAAGGATTTGCGGCTCGTGCAGTTTTCTAGAAAAGTACCTGAATCATCAAATATTTTTATGTGCTACATGAAACGGTATACCAAAACGTGCATTGCATCGGTCAAAGGTCCATTATTTAACCTCATAAACACATTATGAATGCTCTTGTATTAGATCCGCTAGCTTACGTTAACTGCTTCAGATGGATATTTATAAGAATTTTGTTTTGTACAGATCTTAAAGGCTTTCCTAGCTGTAAATATACTAAACAGACGAGCTTATATACTGATATTAATCGTTCACACAGTTTTGATATTACTTACTAAAGGAAGTCGCCAACCCTTACAGAAAATCTAAGCCTAACTTTTACTACTTTTTTTGTTTTTAACTGTATCATAAAACCGTCGTGACTTCAGAAAATCGAGGCTAACTTTTACTACTTCTATGTTTTTAACTGTTATCATAAAATTGTCGTGACTCCAGAAAATCGAGGCTAACTTTTACTACGTCTGTGTTTTTAACTGTTATCATAAAATTGTCGTGACTCCAGAAAATCGAGGTCTAACTTTTACTACTTCTGTGTTTTTAACTGTTATCATAAAATTGTCGTGACTTCAGAAAATCGAAGCCTAACTTTTACTACTTCTGTGTTTTTAACTGTTATCATAAAATTGTCGTGACTTCAGAAAATCGAAGCCTAACTTTTACTACTTCTATGTTTTTAACTGTATCATAAAACCGTCGTGACTTCAGAAAATCGAGCCCTAACTTTTACTACTTTTTTAACTGTATCATAAAAACCGTCGTGACTTCAGAAAATCGAAGCCTAGCTTTTACTACTTCTATTTTTAACTGTATCATAAAATAGTTGTGACTTCAGAAAAATGAAGCCTAACTTTTACTACTTTTTTAACTGTATCATTAAATCGTCGTGATTGTTTTTTCCTATGTTCTTTTACCTGCTCTCTAATTACTGCACCGCCTTAGCTCGTCGTTAGACTTGTGGCATTATAACGCTAACATTCAGGGTTTAATACCTTTGGTAGCGTAGATAGTCCATTGTGTAGCTTTGCTCTTAAAGAATGAATAATAAATTTTATTAGCAATGACAATTCTGCATAAGTAACTTTATGCTTGTTTTATCTTTCAGTTATCTTTCTTGAGGCAAAACTAAAATCTAACCTCTAGTTCCGTTTATATTTTGAAAACTATATCATAAAATCGTGATGTCACCTTTTCTATCTTCATCTGCTTGATAGCTGTTTAAAAATATCTTACTTACCTTGGCCCTTCTGCTTACCTCATAAACAAAGTTCAGGCACCAAGCACGAAACGAAACCTACAAATCCAGCGAATAAAATCAGTACTGTTTAGTTTTAAGTTAATCAGTTTCTGAAACATCTAAGCTTAACGTGACATGTTCAGTTACAAAAATATCCATTCACTGTTTCTCTGCCAAACAAATTCATCGCAATGTATTTCTGTAAGAGCGTGTAGATGGGTAAGTGATAAATATGTACGTAACTGGTATTGATACAAAACTAGAATTTAGATAAAATACAAATATAGAACAAAAATATAGCCATCCAACCCAAAACTATCTTTGATCCTTCAACGGGAAACAACCTATCCAAAGAAAATTGACAGAGCAAAGATACGTTAAACAACCCGGTGTCTCCACCGGAGGGAATCGAATTCAAAATTTTAGTGTTTAAAATATGTAAACTTACCGCTGTCCCATCGAGGACTCGAGAGAGAAATGCTGTTAGAGTAGAGTTATGACTAGCATAATATATCACAGCTTATTATTATTTTTTCCAAGGAAAATTATTTGTATAGCGAGATTGTTAAAAGATGTAAAGCCATTTGACATATAGTTCTGGAGATGAGAACCTTTTAATGTTCTACATCAAGGCGAAAAAAATACAAAAACTTGCAAAATCGCTTTCCAAAACATTAAAAAGTAGCACCCTCGTTCAGAAAAAATGAAGGTATGGTTACAAAACACATCGCTTCGACCCAAAGAGATAAATAGATAGATAGGTAGTCACTGTTTGATACATTGGTTTTTCTGATCGATTCTATTAATAAATAATAGTTTCTCTGGACTATTCTGTTAACTGGAAGTAGTTTTTCTAAGCTATTCTGTAAAAATTACTGTTCGTTAAATGAATAATCCAGAAAAACTATTGCTCATTAATGGGCTATTCTGTTAACGAGCAGTAGTTTTCTGGATTATTCTGTTAACGAGCAGTAGTTTTCTGGACTATTCTGTTAACGAGCAATAGTTTTTCTGGACTATTCTGTTAACGAGCAGTAGTTTTTCTGGACTATTCTGTTAACGAGCAGTAGTTTTCTGGACTATTCTGTTAACGAGCAGTAGTTTTCTGGACTAGTCTGTTAACGAGCAATAGTTTTTCTGGACTATTCTGTTAACGAACAGTAGTTTTCTGGACTATTCTGTTAATGAGCAGTAGTTTTCTGGACTATTCTGTTAACGAGCAATAGTTTTTCTGGACTATTCTGTTAACGAGCAGTAGTTTTCTGGACTATTCTGTTAACGAGCAGTAGTTTTCTGGACTATTCTGTTAACGAGCAGTAGTTTTTCTGGACTATTCTGTTAACGAGCAATAGTTTTTTGTTATTTTTCACGACGACAGATGTGGGTTATTTGACACCACTATGAAGGTTGTGTTGGTTTCACATCCATCTTCCCTTTTTTTGCTATTGACAGTAAGTGTTTACCATGAGCTGGACAGGTTCTCTGGTGTTTGAACATACGTTACATTTAAACACTTCACTGCACGATGAATACGAGAAACCGGATCTCTAAAGGCTGACAGGTAGCCCAGTAATGTAGCTGGGTATCAGACAAGTATTGCTGTAAAGCTGTTCGAGAATTTTAATCAGTATCAGTGTCAAACTTTTATTGTAAGTAAATATCCATTTACGATTCAGATAAAGACCTTATTCGTTATCTTCTAGAAGGTTCATGTTACGAACGTTTTTTTGAAACTGTCAGAACAACTCCAACAGAGAAAAGATTGAAGTTTCCCAAGAGTTTCGGAAGATATAGGATAAAATATCAGCACTGAAAAACAAGGCTTTTTGGAGGAATCATCTACCAGATAGAATAGATTATTTATCTATCGTTAAAAAATACACAATTTAATAATGCAGGTCAACAACATAATATCTATGAGCACAAATATATATATATTATTTGGCATTAATTAAACGCGTATTAGTGGAAGTACTTCTTAGTAGATTATCGCTAGTTAAGATGAGATAACAGCTATGTAATTATTTTCAGTAAACAAAGCCTTATATTATTTGAAAATCACACCTGATGGGCCCCGGCATGGCCTGGTGGTCATGACGTTCAATTCGCGATCTGCAAGTCGCGGGTTTGAATTTCATATCCGAACTTGATCGCCCCTTCAGCCGTGGGGACGTTATAGCGTGATGGTCAATCCCATTATTGGATTAGAGTAGCCCAAGAATTAGCGCAGGGTAGGTATCGTATACCTGCCTTCCGTCTAGTCTCTCACTTTAAAATAAGGTACGACACCCGCAGATAGCTCTGTGGTAACTTAGCGCGAAATTCGACAAACAGACGGTCCATAAGTCGATCATGCACGAGAGAAGACAAAATGTGGAAATACAATGTAATTATTATTCATTTGGTGTGCGGCTCTAGCTAAGTACGAACGTTGTCATCACCACGTGTTAGCAGCCACTCAGCACAGTGCCTCGTACTCTTGAACAAACTAGTACCGGTTACGATAAGAGCTCGAAAGTAGTTGTGGTGCAATGGTTTAGTTTATTACGAATTTCGCGCAAAGCTACAC
>NW_013670147.1:69299-77548 GCF_000517525.1 Limulus polyphemus | reverse complement strand
GAATCCGGGTTTCGATACCCGTGGTGGGCAGAGCACAGATAGGCCATTGTGTAGCTTTGTGCTTAATTACAAAAAAAAATACTGAGCCTCCTGATATCTTACCACTTTCTGGTCGTTGTAACCTCAATAACACGTGCTGATAGAGATCGGTCCGAAGACTGATACGATAATTATCTGCTTTACACGTTCTAGATATTAAATGAAGTTCTCAAGTTTGGTAATTCTGAACCAGTTTTTCGACCTGCGCTAAGATCCATATTTTATTGGGAAGCTAGGATCAAGTAAATGTTTTTTCTATGTAATACGTACTTCATTATTATTATTGGTTATAATGCTTCAAAGATTTTAGACTATTATTATTATTATTATTCATTTCACACTTATGAAGTTTAATTTGCTTAGTATGTAAATTGAGGACTAACCTAAATCTCTTAAGCTCAAATATTATTTGGAATTATGGCCGAAAATGTCGTTAATAGAGAGAGTTCTCAAAAAAAAATCAAAGCATTCTAATTATTATAGATGTTAGTTTTATTTTCTATTGACTTATAACACTATGTAATTCCCAATTTGTTATATAGAAATAGCTTCATTAATTTATAGCTTATATTTATTAGCTCAGAGCTCTATTTTTAGAATACTTTGACCAAAAATTAACAATAATTACAACAATAATTACAATTATTGTCCAATTATATATTGGACAATATCACAACTTCTTGTTAATTTATTATAAAATAACAAGAAGTTGCGATATTGATATAAGGATGATGTTTCTTTCAAACCGATTGGCATGACCAGGGAAGGATGATGTTTCTTTCAAACCGATTGGCATGACCAGAAAAGGATGATATTTCTTTCAAACCGATTGGCATGACCAGGGAAAGGTGATATTTCTTTCAAACCGATTGGCATGACCAGGAAAGGATGATATTTCTTTCAAATCGATTGGCATGGCCAGGGAAGGATGATATTTCTTTCAACAAGCGATTGGCATGACCAGGGAAGAATGATATATCTTTCAAACCGATTGGCATGACCAGGGAAGGATGATATTTCTTTCAACAAGCGATTGGCATGACCAGGGAAGAATGATATATTTTCAAAAACCAATTGGCATGACCAGGAAAAGATGATATTTCTTTCAAAAACCAATTGGCATGACCAGAAAAGGATGATATTTCTTTCAAACCGATTGGCATGACCAGGGAAGGATGATATTTCTTTCAACAAGCGATTGGCATGACCAGGGAAGAATGACATATCTTTCAAAAACCAATTGGCATGACCAGAAAAGGATGATATTTCTTTCAAACCGATTGGCATGACCAGGAAAGGATGATATTTCTTTCAAACCGATTGGCATGACCAGAAAAGGATGATCTTTATTTCAAAAACCTATTGGCATGACCAGGAAAGGGTGATATTTCTTTCAAAAGCTGATAATAGTGGCTTAAACAAGGGATATAAAATGTGATAGAATATTTCGTTCGTTTATATTTAGTTGATATTTTTGTAACTAATTAATTAATTAATGCTTATTTACGAAATCGACAAGTTGTTGAGAATTATCGTCCGTGTCGAAGCATATCGTGTTTTGTATTTAAACGAAACAGATGTTCTTATGTTAAAACAATAAAGTTACAAAAATATTCATTGTAAATAACCGATTGTATGGTTTTAGTAAACCCTCTGGTAAGTACTTGAAAGATATTTTCAACGCGCGATATAACTTTAATAAGATTAAAGCATGCACATAACGTATTACCACGAGATAATACGTTAGTTTTTAGCTTTCTGGTACTGCCGCCCTCTAGTGGCAAATGTATTTTTAAATGGTTTCGAATTCGACTTTTCTGGATTTCCAACCAATCAACTATTTAAAAGAAAACCTAGTAGAAAACTGGTTTCGTTTCAGCTACTTTATCTCTTGTGAGCAGATTACCACCATTTTTTTCCCCAAGCTGTAGAATGACCACTGGTGTTCTTCCCTTAAACATGATGGATTAAACTGACAGCTTACATACACCTTGACTGACAGATGAACAGGATGTGAAAGGTAGTTTTGAAAGGAGGAAAAGACTAAGGCGCTCTAATAGGATTGAGAAAAACACTGAAAAACTAGTTGCTAAAGCTAACAAGTGACCTGAAATCCATCGTCTTCCTTAAATGTTTAAAGATAAAGTTTGTGACTGTAATTGAATAAATAAACAATTTTCTATATGACACATAACGACAAGACTTACAGTGGGATATATCCACTGATCTTAGGTCTTTTATTAGTTTTTACGTTTACAGAAATCACTCAGGAAAACTAATCTTGTGTAGTCCAGTAGTGAGAATGTCGGAATTGTGAATTGTAGGGTTCGTTGTTCGTGCTTTGCTTATGGAAACAATGAAATTAAAGTTAAGTTCTTTGATTTTACCAGCTTGATGCGTTGGTGAAAACAACAAAACGGGCCCCTCTTGGCAGTTAAGTTCTCAAATAGACTTATAATGACGGTGAACTGTTTCCATGAACAAATGCTTGTTTGTTTGTTTGAATTTATGTACAAAGCTACACAATGGGCTATCTGTTTCTAGCGTTGTAAGTCCGCAGACATACCGCTGTGTCACTGGGGGGGGCTCCATGAACGATAACCCCGAAAATATTTATTGTTTAAATATTCTTCTCTTAATGTTGACACCCCCCAAGTGGCACAGCGGTATGTCTGCGGACTTACAACGCTAGAAACCGGGTTTCGATACCCGTGGTGGGCAGAGCACATTATTTGTGCGTAATTAAAAACAAAACAAAACTTAATGTTGACACATGTAATTTTAAACCCTTTTGAAATTAAATTACCTTCGTACTTACGTTGGCAACAAGACAAAACTTTTGACTACGTAACAACTTTTATTATTGCATATTTATAAAGTTCA
The DNA here is from genome assembly GCF_000517525.1 of Limulus polyphemus. Classification (NCBI taxonomy): domain Eukaryota; kingdom Metazoa; phylum Arthropoda; class Merostomata; order Xiphosura; family Limulidae; genus Limulus; species Limulus polyphemus. The sequence continues at coordinate 74,626 of NW_013670147.1, read as the reverse complement.
TATTGGCTACACTAGTTGCGTTTGATATCAATACTTCAATAGGAATTTTCTCAACACTAAAAGCATACTAGATGTACTTCCGCAGGGTCCCCGAAAGTGTTCTGTTTCAAGAATAAATAAAACGAAAGTTAAGAGTAACAAATATTTTTATTTATTTCTTTTGAAGTTCATATGTCATGCTATGTTGTAGCCTACAGAGTGCATAATTCTTCTCGTGATTCATGGCATTATTATAAAGTACAGTTAATTCCCAATAAATTCAATGCGGAATTGAAAAGTCTGGCAATTACGTTTTTTTTTTTTGTTATTTATTTTTCTTCTTTCTTATGGGAGGAGTGGGTGATTGGAGACACTAAAAAGATGTGTGTTTTTAGGTCTCTCTATCTAAAAGTTTAATCAGCCCGATATTGTTTCCATTTCTCTTTATAGGACAAACCTATTGATTTTATTCTAAAACCAACATGATTACGTTTCCACTCAGTAGACTATACGTTATAGTTTCTTATATTCAAATAGTTCTGTCGAATATATTTCACATATTTGAAAATTATGTATTCAAGTTGCTTGAAAGCATTTTCGTTGATTTATAAGGTACAAGTTTTTTTAGTTCTTGCGTGCTAGTTCTATGATGAATAAACCAACGTCTTGTGAAACTTACCAATGGAATGGAATCGTTTCTAACGAGGAAAACATTGATTTGGATGGTGAATCAACTTAATATATCCACTACCTCACGTAACTTGAGAGCTAGAGCAGTGTTCCTTTTTTCGTCCGCGTACCACCTGCTGGCCCTACTCCCCCCGCTTTCGTTTCCCACAGGAAAAGAAAAAAAAATCATCAGAATTAATGGGAAGAATGGCGTTGCTTTTGATGTGACTCGTGCTTTGAACTAGTCCGGGGACCACTGAGCTAGAGCTTCACAAAAAGTCGTGGAACACACTTTGAGAACCACTGAGCTAGAGCTTCACAAAAAGCCGTGGACCACACTTTGAGAACCACTGAGCTAGAACTTCACAAAAAGCCGTGGACCATACTTTGAGAACCACTGAGCTAGAGGTGCACAAAAAACATGCTAGGTAAGCGCGATTTGAATGAAATCATCCGCGTCACCACTTCTTCCACGTCATCTCACATCACATGACCAAAAAAACGACTTCGTCTTTTTTTTTTCCTATTCTCCGATGAATTAGTAAGATCAAAAGCTCTAAAACAAAACTATGCTTCTTACACTCTCGTTAAAATGTCTGTAACCAAATTAAAATTGGAGTGATGGGTCATGTCTGATTTATGGAAATAGTGTCGTATGATTTCAACACTTACGTCTTGTGCAATTGTTTGCATGTAAATACACTTGGTAAGTTGCTTGAGTCAGTATTGTAGAAGACGTTATTTATCTGATTACTTTTACTTTATGTTGAAATCCTTCGTAATGTCGGTAAAGAAGACCTATCAAACTCGAAACTGTTCTATTTCACCAGCTTTTCTTTCCCGCCATTTCTATAGCACGTGATTTGTTTGATCGTGCAGTAATTGTACATTTAACAGGAACGGTTTAGTACTCACAAACATATCCATACTAACGCGTGTAACAGCTACAATAACACGTAAAACCAGGAAAAATGTTAGATGGTTGCATCGTCTGAGAAATGCGTTACTCCACTCTTCGGCGAACCTTCTGGAAAGCCGTGAATACGACAAGAGCACCGTCCTATTCCTGGTGATCAGTGTCTGCTCTGTTCTAAGAACTGAACCATTCATATCCCAAGCATCGAGACTCTAAATCTTCTAAGAAATTATTTCTCTCTCTCTCTCTTTCTGTCTATCTCTGTAGGAGTATAGAATTACTTGTTAGGTTTGTTTGTTTGTTTTTGAATTTTGCGCAAAACTACACGAGGGCTATCTGCGCTAGCCTTCCTTAATTTAGCAGTGTAAGACTAGAGGGAAGGCAGCTAGTCATCACCAGCCACCGCCAACACTTAGGCTACTCTTTTACCAACGAATAATGGAATTGAACGTCACATTATAACGCCCCCACGGCTGAAAGGTCGAGTATGTTTGGTGGGACGGGGATTCGAACCCGCGACCCACAGATTGCGAGTCGAGCGCCCTAACCACCTGGCCATGCCGGGCCCTACTTGTTAGAACAACAAAACAAGTAGTGAAAACCACGTGGAATAGATAAAGTTTAACATTACTTCATGTTCATTTGTTAATGCAGTCGTTAAAGATTTCGTCACGCATACGTCATGACACGTCATGAATCTAGATCCTCGCTTCGTGGTAGTACCAAGATAACAAGTCCTACCAAATCACACCATTAATAATTCATCATTAAGACCTAACTGTTGATATATAGCGATATGTTATATTCATTTCTATGTACTGAGATTTTATATTCATTTCTATGTACTGAGATGTTATATTCATTTCTATGTACTGAGATGTTATATTCATTTCTATGTACTGAGATGTTATATTCATTTTTATGTACTGAGATGTTATATTCATTTTTATGTACTGAGATGTTATATCAATTTTTATGTACTGAGATGTTATATTCATTTCTATGTACTGAGATGTTATATTCATTTCTATGTACTGAGATGTTATATTCATTTCTATGTACTGAGATGTTATATTCATTTTTATGTACTGAGATGTTATATTCATTTCTATGTACTGAGATGTTATATTCATTTCTATGTACTGAGATGTTATATTCATTTCTATGTACTGAGATGCACAGAAAATATTGTAGATGCGTTTTTTGACTCCATAATTTCCACGTATCTCACGTCACCATCCTACGCAAAATATTAACTCCTGTAGTAACGATTTCCTCGCCAATTTTGCAACAACCATCTTCAAAATCTGTTAATTACACATACCCTCTTTCTACCGATGTTCAAAACGTCAGGAGTTAGCCAGATCTTAAAATATATTCAAAAGTATTACTAAATGAGTTATCAAGGGCATCAACCATGCTTATGAACTTCTAAGTTATTGCTGTCGAAATTGTGCTGAGATTTTTTTTTCTATTATTTTTGTAAATTTCCGTTTTTCAAGTTCATTATTTTTTATTCCGATTTCGTATTAATATTGTGTGAGATTGTTTGCTCTGTTCTATACTTGGTGTCACTTTACTAGACTAGCGCTCTGTTCAATTTGTGTACAGTGACGGTGAAAATGATTGTAAAAAAAAAATAACTGTATCTCTGTTTATCCTTCTATTTACTCAATCGTATACATCACAGTACATGAAAGTAGCTAAAACCATAAAATATAGTAGAGCAGCGTATTAGATACTGTTTGAAACTACAACAGTATAGCAGGGAAACACGTAGGTTCAAGAAATCAATTTAATACAAAAATACGATTCCTTATAACCTGAGCACTTTCGAAAGGTCAATCTTTCGATTTTTCGAAAGCACTTGAGTTATAGAGTATCGTATTTTTGTGTTCAATGGCGTATATAAATAGCGTTCTGACCACTACTGTATCTGTAGTTTCCCAGCCGGTCTGATGAGCTCTGGATTGAACGAAACGCGTCGTAGGCAATGAATATGATGGACATAATGTGGTTGAAATACTATTATGTAATAAAACAAATAAAAAGTATTGTGTTAAGATTTATGGTAAATCTAAACCTAATGGCTTATGATGACAAATATAATTAAAAACAATCATGCTTCGCCAGCTTTAAAATAAACGTTCATACCATAAAAATTGTTGTAGCAAATGGCTTATATAAACAATGTTCCGACCACTACTATTTTTGTTGTACCCCAGCCTGTCTGATGAGCTCTGGGTTGAGCGAAACGCGTCGTAGGCAATGAATATGGTGGACATAATGTGGATGAAATACTATTATATATTTCTTTTTTTGCGAAAAACACTAAGGGACTGAGTATAAAAAAAAGGTTGTGTTAAAGTATATGGTAAGTCTAAATCTAATGTCTTGTGACAACCATAATTAGTTACAATCATGCTTCGCCATCTTAAAAGAGAAAATTCATATCATAAAAACTGTTGTAGCAAATGGCTTATATAAACAGTGTTCCGACCACTATCGGTTTTGTTGTACCCAAGCCTGTCTGATGAGCTCTGGGTTGAGCGAAACGCGTCGTCGAGAATGGATATAGCGAACATAGTGTGGTTAATATATTGTTAGATATTCTTCTTCTTGAAAAATCTTAAGAGGCTGAAAAAACGGCGTTGTATGTGAAAAAATAAAATAAGCATAATTCTAATGTCTCATTACAAATATAGTTAATGTAACTTTTTAACAAGCAGTCATAATTTTGCGAATCTTGTAAACGTGTTTCTCTCGTATCCTTTTTATAAAGTCAAATAACTTAATATAGGGATTTATATAGCGTAATTGGGGTTTAAGCATCATCTTTTTTCATCTTTGAAGTATCGATTTTTCTACTGTTGAAAAAAGAACAAGTAATGAAAAGATGTTTTATATGTCAAGTTGTTATCGATTATTCTTTTGGGGGGGGGGAGGTTGCAGATCGTTCAGATTTCGAAATAACCATCTCGTTTCTCAATATGGGCATCCACTCACGTGGGGAAAGGCGAGAAGTTATACTTGTCCCCCTCCCCCTGAAGTTTTCGTTCAGATTTTGAAATCAAATTAAGAACTTTGAAGTAGAAATAACGAAATTTAATGCTATTACAAATGGTATAACTTAATATATATATATGTATATTATTGTCTGTTTACGTCATATGAATTATGTCATAGCGTGTGAAAATGAGGAAGACCAAATTGCTATGGTTACTATTCTATTCTATATCATTCTTGCATATCGATTAAAACTACGATCTCTTTCAATGTCTTACATAACCTCATTGTACTAGTTTGCCTTCCAGTATTTTTAACTATATTCTCAATATTGTTACGCGTAGTGTCTCGCACACTGTGGAAAACTCGCGCAGCTCCAGAAATGTATAAAAAAAAGGGGGACGAATGTACCAGAAACGTTCAGAGCTTATCTTCTTAATTAATATTGCTATGAGTAGTGTCTCGCACACTGTGGAAAACTCGCGCAGCTCCAGAAATGTATAAAAAAAATGGGGACGAATGTACCAGAAACGTTCAGAGCTTATCTTCTTAATTAATATTGCTATGAGTAGTGTCTCGCACACTGTGGAAAACTCGCGCAGCTCCAGAAATGTATTAAAAAAAGGGGGACGAATGTACCAGAAACGTTCAGAGCTTATCTTCTTAATTAATATTGCTATGAATAGTGTCTCGCACACTGTGGAAAACTCGCGCAGCTCCAGAAATGTATTAAAAAAAGGGGGACGAATGTACCAGA
>NW_013670147.1:67359-68544 GCF_000517525.1 Limulus polyphemus | reverse complement strand
CGTTATAATGTGACGGTCAATCCCACTATTCGTTGGTAAAAGAGTAGCCCAAGAGTTGGCGGTAGGTGGTGATGACTAGCTGCCTTCCCTCTAGTCTTACACTGCTAAGTTAGAGACGGCTAGCGCAGATAGCCCTCGTGTAGCTTTGCGCGAAATTCAAAAACAAAACAAAACAAAAACAAACATATGCCATGTAGGAGAATAGGTCTTATTTGTTCCAAAATTACCTGTGAACAAATCTATTTATGCAAAAAATTGTCACAATTTAATATGCTCCAACACATCTTTCTCGCAAAGAAGTCTCAAGTTGATACTGCGTTAGGATATTATTTCTCTGAAGTATATATGTTGTAGTTTATGTCCCCTTCCCCTGCCTTGATTATCATTATCTCTTGAAATCTGCTTTTATTCTGAGGATCTTATCGAATAAGCTCGATGTGCTCAGACTGATAAGTCGAGGGTTCAATGTTTCCGACCCGTTACAGTTACGTACTTTTGGGTCATGGGTGCGCCATAAGAATGACAATCCAATCTCACAAGTTGATCAGACAAGAGTAGCCTAACAGTTGGCGACGGGTGTTGTTGACTATGCGCCTTCCCTCTGTCTATCCGTTCAAAATTAGAGACGGCTATGCGCAGATAGCCTTGTGTGTGTGTGTCCTTGCATGTAAATTATCTGTGTGTGTGTGTGTATGGTAAGAAAAAAACGTTTCTTATCGTGAGCTATTATAATAGTAAGTTTTTCAGTTAAATCATCCGAACAAGAAAGGTCTACAAATGGACACGTGATAATTTGTGAAAGAAAAGATGAAGCATGACTTTTATCAATCTATATAAATATAATAGTAGTGTCTGTTGTATGTCTATCTATATAAATATAATAGTAGTGTCTGTTGTATGTCCCTCTATATAAATATAATAGTAGTGTCTGTTGTATGTCCATCTATATAAATATAATAGTAGTGTCTGTTGTATGTCCATCTATATAAATATAATAGTAGTGTCTGTTGTACGTCCATCTATATGAATATAATAGTAGTGTCTGTTGTATGTCCATCTATATAGAAATATAGTAATACTGTCTGTTGTATGTCCATCTATATAAATATAATAGTAGTGTCTGTTGTATGTCCATCTATATAAATATAATAGTAGTGTCTGTTGTATGTCCATCTATATAAATAT
>NW_013670147.1:66442-67349 GCF_000517525.1 Limulus polyphemus | reverse complement strand
ATTAAAAAAAGAGGGACGAATGTATCAGAAACGTTCAGAGCTTATCTTCTTAATTAATATTGCTATGAATAGTGTCTCGCACACTGTGGAAAACACTCGCGCAGCTCCAGAAATGTATAAAAGAAAGGGACGAATGGATCACAAAGAACAGACAATCAATGGGCTATCAAAGAGTTCGTAGTCTCGAGGGGAGAATTCCGTGCAATAATTACTATATTTGGACTAGATTATATACGTTTTAATGACGTTGTGAAGAGTTAATGTTGTCTTGATTCACGTGGGGTTTTGACCGTAATTTTTATTTGATACGCGAGACTACTTTATTTAGAAAATGGTGGAAGGTGAGGAAATGCATGGTAGAAGGATCAAATTATTAAAAACCTGTAACCGAAAGTATTTAGTGTTTTCATAATCTTTCATCTCTCTCACTATGTTTTATATTTCAGCGGATGCCCTTGCCTCTCATTCTAGCCATTTAAAATACCCCCCCCCCCACCAGTGGCTCAGTTGTGATACTTATGGCTTATAACGCCAAAAATCGAGATTCAATACCCTCGGTGGGCAGGGCATATATAATCCATTGTATAGCGTTGGGCTTATCATAAACCAATCAATTAACCATTTAAAATATTATCGTGGTTGTTCAACCATTTAAACATTATCGTGACTGTTCAACCATTTAAAACTTTATCTTGGTTGTAAAGTTTATGTTGGCAAGATAAGGATGTGTAAAAATACGGGATAATAATCGAAGCCCTTTTCACCCAACGATGGGTCAGCAGTAAGTCTGAGGGCTTATCGTGCTAACAATGGGTGGCTCGATACTCGCTTTAGGCACAAAACAGATAACCCATTGTGTAGCATTGGGCTTATGAACAAACAAAAGAAACCTCCTTTGTTAAGTAGT
>NW_013670147.1:56626-65575 GCF_000517525.1 Limulus polyphemus | reverse complement strand
CTGTTGTCTGTCCATCTATATAAATATAATAGTACTGTCTGTTGTATGTCCATCTATATAAATATAATAGTACTGTCTGTTGTATGTCCATCTATATAAATATAATAGTACTGTCTGTTATATGTCCATCTAACATTGATTGGTTAATAAAGACCTTAGTAATGATTTCATCGCACTAGACCCTGAGGTATTTCGTCAAGACCATTCTGTCAAATTCAGGCTGTTAGACTCGCCTGATATCTCTAAAAGAAATGTTACTCTCACAATAATTACTTTACTCATTCGGTAGAACAGTTTTGAAGCAGTGAGATGAACATTAAATGATGCTTGCCAACACTTATAAACAGCCACATCATTCTGCTATCTGTGTTTAACTCCACGCGCACATTCTAACCCTCCCTATTTTTTTTTTTCTAAGTGTCCACCACTCTGTGTATGTTGACTCCTCCCTTCTTTTTTTCAACACACTGTGTATGTTGACTACGGTGCAATCGATGAATTGTGTTCTTCGGTTCTTTCCTGCAACATCACATAATTCACTTACTTCCAGTCTCTCCCCCCCACACCTTTTTTTTTTCCATTATCTTCAGGATTCGATTAGTATGATAGACACAGACTGATTGTATTGAATCTTCGATTATTTTGTTTTGCTGACAAATAGCTAAGACGTCTCTCTGACGTTTGACAACGGAATAAAAACTTATTCGGTCTTATCCACGTTGTTTAATCAATGATACATGTCATTAGCACCAACTAGCACATTTAAGTCACTTATTTAGCACATTCTATTTAGCACATTAAAGTTACCTATTCAGCACATTAAAGTTATCTATTTAGCACATTTAAGTTACCTATTTAGCGCATTAAAGTTATCTATTTAGCACATATAAGTTACCTATTTAGCGCATTTAAGTTACCTATTTAGCACATTTAAGTTACCTATTTAGCACATTAAAGTTATCTATTTAGCACATTTAAGTTACCTATTTAGGACATTAAAGTTACCTATTTAGCACATTAAAGTTACCTATTTAGCACATTTAAGTTACCTATTTAGCACATTAAAGTTACCTATTTAGCACATTTAAGTTAATTATTCCGGCGTCGTTCTTGACTGAATACAGGAAAGTGATGTCACATTTATATAATAAATAGTCTTGAAGCCTCAATGCTAATCGTATTCTACTGCCTCACCTAAACAGTAATCTAATTAGAATTAAATGTATTCTAAGACCTCTCGTTGCTTTGAAAACCATCGTCTGTTCTGCTAATTGCATTTAGTTCAATATTTGACCGTCAAATCGCTAAGACGGACTTATTTAGCTTGTTCTTTACTACTTAGTTATATTTGTGATTACAAGAATCTGACACAACGTTTGTTCTTAAATTTAAATGCGTAATTTACTACCAGGAGCTAATGAAAGTAAATGGCACGCAATGTCGAATTAAAATTGTTTTCGTTGATATAAATTAACATATATCCGTATTATATCTCATAATATCCATGTTGCGCCATCTAATGGCAAAACATAACAGTAAACATATGGTTTGGGAAAGTAACAAAAATCGTTTAGTTAATTAAATAATACATGATCGGAAATCAATGGGTGTTTATTTATCATAAGAAATGGCCGAGCTTGACTTAGTGTTATCCTACCTGAACTGTGAATTAGAAGGTTCGTGGTTTGCATATCGTTTCCGCAAAACCGCGATTCGCACTCATTCACATAAGAGTAATCAAATAATTTGACTGTGGGTGGCCCCCTATGTAGCCTCTCAATTTAATATCGGGCTAAGCGCGACTCAGTGGTTAAAATGTACTGGACTTTAGAACCGAGGTTCGAAAGTTCGCACCCCTTTACCAAAAAAATATTTTTTTTTAATCTCGCTTCGTACTTTGTGGCGTGACTGTGTTATAAGAGTGACAGTCAAATCCCACGTTTCGATTAGAGTTACCCACGAGTTGGCTGTGGCTGGTATTGACTAGCCACCTTCCTTTCAGTCTGTCACTTCAAAATTAGGGACGGCTAGAACTGATAGCCCTTGTGTAGTAGCTTTTCGCAAAATTCAACATACAACAACAAACAAGCTATACGTAACTGGCCCTTTGTGTAGCTTTGCACATAAATATTGAAACAAACTTTCTCTCTGTTTGTGTGTGAAAAAGTTTCTTCTCCTGAATTGTCATAACTGTAAGTTTTTCAATTAAGTTAACTGAACACAAGTAGGGTAAAGGTAAATATCTATATTACCCCACCCCCATTTACCGGTGGCTCAGTGGTACATCTGATAGCTTATAACGCTAAACATCAGGTTTCAATACCTGCGGTTGGTAGAGCACATATAGCCCATTGTATGACTCTGTGCTTGAAAACAAAGACGTTTGTACACGATAATTTGAGAAAATGAAAGATAAAGCTGACTGTTTCTTTTATCTCTACGAGTTTCTCTCTTCTATCCCGGCATGGCCAAGTGGTTAGAGAGCTCGACTCGCAATCGCGAGTGGGTCGCGGGTTCGAATCCCCGTCCCACCAAACGTGCTCAGCCGTAGGGGCGTTATAATGTGACTATTCGTTGGTAAAAGAGTAGCCCAAGAGTTGGTGGTGGGTGGTGACGACTTTCCTCTAGTCTTAAACTACTATATTAGGGACGGCTAGTGCAGATAGCCCTCGTGTAGCTTTGCACGAAATTCCAAAAACAAACAGACAAACAATTCTCTCTCTTCGAAGACAATTAGATTCAACATTACAAACCTTAGCTTATGGGAATATCGAAGTTTCTATCAACTTACAAAAACGTAAAACATAAACAACGAGGTGAAACTCGTCTCTCTCTTGAATCAGCGGTAAGTTTGAGGGCTTATAACGCTAAATTTCAGAGTTCGGTTCCTGTGGTGGAGAAAGCGCACAATAGCCCATTGCGCATTGGTTTTTCTACTTTTTATTTTAAGAATCAGTAATCCAGCCATTCTAGACGTTAGTATAAACGATATTTGCACCCAAAAAATAGTGCGCTTTTTTTTTCTAAACGTAACATACAAATACATTTCTTAACCACGTATTGAGCTTCAAATCTTGTAGAATTTTTTTTGATATAAATATGTCATCCATCTGTGGGTCAGCAGTACGTTTACGAACTTAATACATTGAAATTCAAAGTTCTATCCCCGCAGTGGACAGAGTGCAGATGGCCTAGTTTGTAGCGTTGCAGTAAGAAAACAATATAGCAATAAAATAATTATTTTGAAATAGTAGTCACTGACTTCGGAGGAGATTAGTTAGTCAAAAGTTTGTTCGTTTTATGGTTCATTCCGATGGTACTTATTCACAATATTTTACCAAATATAATTCTACTAACGAATAATCAGCGCTTCGAGAAACTTGTTTTTATTCCATTTAAGGTTTTTGAGAATTGTGCCGCCATCTAGTGACAGTCAAACAATTAATGAAGTGCATCGGATTTTGATGGATATAAACATATTGAAGTATTGATCTACGCACATCAGTTATTTCATAACATAAATACATTAGCTATAATTATAAGTTGAGATTTTCCTATAAGACTGTGATTTTAAAACTTTATACTAAGTAGCAATTAGGGTAGAACAGTTTGGTTTGTTGTTTTAAAGCGAAGCCACACTGGGCTATTTCCTGTGTCCACCGCGTGGAATCGACCCCCAAATATTAGCGTTGCAATTCCGTAAACTTACCGAATTGTCCCACTGGAGGGGGTGGACATAATTATAGAAAAAAACGGGATTTTTTAGTGAAAATATTTTTGTCATTACATTGTATGATTATTTTCTTATGAAATAACTATAGGTTCCGGTCATTAAGCATTACAATTTGGATTATAATTCTAGGTATGGTAGTCTCTTTCTTGACAACACCAATAATGCAATCATCAGCACCATTTGGTTTTTGACATTCGTTTCTCCAAGCCTTATAATTATGTACTTCTCGAATAGTCTGTTTTCAAATGTCGTAGCATTATATAAAATGTCTGATTATTTGGCAAGGTCATATTGTGACAATATGACCTTGCCAAATAATCAGACATTTTATATAATGCTACGACATTTGAAAATGTCTGATTATTTGGCAAGGTCATATTGTGACAATTTCCGATGGTATCAACTTTTGTTTGTGTGAAACATAAAATCGTCTTTGTTAATACGTGCACATTATTTCAATTCACACTAGCTTGGTTTAGTAGGTACAATTCAGTTGAGGTTTATATTTAATTATTTATTTTTTCGTTGCAACTGAAAGGTAGCAAAACATTTTCTCCATGTTTTCTTGTAATGGCAGGAAATAACACACCTCTTAACATGATTGGTGTTATACACCCAAATACAGGATGTGTCTTGAAAGACTATAAAGTAAATAATATTTCCGTTAAGAGCGTATGGGTTATATTCCAGCTGACGGCCTGATGGTTAGGGAGCTCGACTTGCAATCTAGTGATCGTGGGTTCGAATCCTTGTCACTGAACATTAGCGATTGGGGCGTTATAATGTAATGGTCAATCCCAATATTCATTTACAGTAGCCCAAGAGTTGGTGGTGTTGACTAGCTGCCTTCCCTCTAATCTATCACTTCTAAATTAGGGACGACTAGTGCAGATAGTCCTCGAGTAGCTTTGAACTAAATTCAACAAAAAAAACAAAGTAACCGAGCTGGCATGAATTTCTGATTTTTCAAAATAGGCTTTGTTGGCAGCGTTATAGAGAGAGTTGAATGTTTAGTATTAAAGCGATTTGAAGTATGCAAATCACAAAGATGTGGTGGAACGAAATGCACTACAACTAGACTTTGACGTTGTTTTTAGGTAGAGTGATGTCACAAAATATTCATACACTCAGATAATAAAGATATGTTCGAACTTCCAAGATGAAGACGTGAGAACTCCTGTACTTAAATCCATTGGAACACAAAAAAATAGGGATCGTTTGTTTGTTTGTAATTAAGCACAAAGCTACACAACGGGCTATATGTGCTCTGCTCACCACGGGTATTGAAACCCGGATTCTAGCGTTGTAAGTCTGTAGACATGCCACTGGGGTAATATGGATCGATGTAGAAATTGTTGTCAACGAATATCAACTCTTAACGGCCTAATAAATGTTTCTGTTTCAGTACGACCGTGTACAATAAGCTGCACAAGTTATACCCCTTATTGTTCTTGAATTGAATTAGTAATCTAACAGCTTGCTATTTGTCACCATAGTAACTAAACCGCTCGTTCTTTGTCACCATAGTAACTTAGACGTAAGAATGGAATTTGTTAAAATTAAAACGTGTAAAATTGTGTAGAACTTAGAGATTTTTGTGTCTATACTAAACAAATCTTCTTTTGAAACATAACGTTGTCACGCGTAGATTTCTCGTTTCTGATGCTAGTTCAGAAATTAGTACATAGAGGGCAAAACTGTACTGTGCAGCTAAATTGTTTAATGATATATCGATTTGAAGCCCAACTTCTTCGCTGATAAGAAGGAAGACGTATCACAGAAGTTAGAACATAAGCTTTAAAGAAGGAAGAAAACAATAAAAAAAACTGAGCATTCGTAAAAATCTCTTATTTGAAATTCAAGAAATAAATAATAACGAGAGCTAATTTGAATCAGCTGGGGGACAACAAACAGTCAGCCTCAAGAGATTAGGGTTAAGGGAAACGTGTCGTCGACAATGAATATGGCGAATATAGTGTGGTTTGAATACAATTATTACTCTCACCGCTAGAAACCATGTTTCGATACCTCTGATGGGCAGAGCATAGATAGCCCCTTGTGTGACTTTGTGCTTAATTCCCATCAATCAAAACACTTTTTTTAATTCTTGAAAATCTCTAAGGGACTAGATAAAGAATATAACGTTTAGAAATATAATAGGCCTAGTACTAATGTCTTTTGACAGGTATAATTAACTATAATCATGCTTCGCCATCTTGGAAAAGGCGTTTACACTGTTACAATAATGTGACATATTAATAAAGGTAAAAAAAAATCAAGCATTAAGAATTAGCTACCCCCCTCCAAAAAAAATTGTAGATATTTGGTAAAAAAAAAGAAAGCTTAAATAATCAATAAAAAATAACGACTTATGAGATCGGCGTTCTTTAGAATTTCAAGTTTCTGTGATAACAGTCCTGTTAAGCTCAATAATTAGTCGAATTTTTAAAGATCAATACCCAACTGACATCTTAATTACAACTCTTCTGTGAATCAGTTCTCCACGTAACATTTAAATCATGTTGATTTAAAAGTCAAAGATCAAATACATACGTCTCCCCCTCCTCAGTGGCTCAGCGGGAGGAAAAGTTATCTTTTTAACGACACCTCACTGAATACTGTAGCTCTTGTAGTTAAATCAGAGTGATGATAGATAGATAGACTTATATTGCCAGTCAATAAATCGCTATTGCAATATTTTTTACCTTGTTTATGTTAACACTAGTTTTTAAGGTGCAGTTGCTGTTTAACTACCAATAATTTGTTAAATACGAACATCTAAGTTATCTGTTAGGAAAAATAATAGTAAATCTTTGACTTGTAAATAAGTTTATTTTACACAACGAGATTGTGTTGTTTGAAACACACACACACACATGATGCATGTTTATTATCGTGTCTAGATGTTGAATGAAACATACGGGTTTTAACTGGTTATCATTAATAAATACGTCGTTATTAAGACTGTATCTGAGAGTAGGTTGATGCTGGTAAATTTAAGTTGTCTTCCACAAAAACAAACGAGATAACGTACGTGTTTGTTTGTAGTTAAGCGCAAAGTTACACTGTGGGCTATATCTGCTCTGCCCACCACGGGTATCGAAATCTGGTTTCTAGCGTTTTAAGTTGACTTCCACAAAAACAACTGAGGTAACGTACGAAATGCTTGTTTGTTTGTAGTTAAACACAAAGCTACACGATGGGCTATCTGTGCTTTGCCCACCACGGGTTTCGAAACCCGGTTTCTAGCGTCGTAAGTCCGCAGACATACCGCTGTGCCACTAGGGGGCGGTACGAAAGAACAGCAGAAAATAAATGGAAGAATAAGTAAACACTTTAAACACAAAAGTAAAGGGTTGAAAGAGTTACAATGTTAATAAGAAAACTGAAAACAAAACTAAAGGGTTGAAAGAGTTACAATGTTAATAAGAAAACCGAAGCTCGCGATTGTATAATTACGTCTTACTCGTCGTTTGCTAACGTTAAGAACATGTTTACCATTGACTTAGGGTTTGCTATTGTTTATTACTAGTTGGTATCTATATGCGTAGGCTTTTAAAATATAAATATCATTGCCACGTTCCGTTCTTGGCAGGAATTTGGGACATTATGGCCCAAGGGTATTCGAGGATTCAACACTCCTCCTTCACTTCGCTTGCGATATATGTTACTGGTTACTTGAAAAAAAAACAACATCTCCAAAGTGAGTCGAATCGGAAGAGTGGAAGAAGAGGCGAGAGAGTTGATTGTTTAAGATCGGTAGTCGAGGGATTAAACGGCTCTTTATCGGGGGAAGAGATCTATAAATCCAATGTCAACGAATTTAATTGTGGGGTGGGGTGGAAGCGGGAGTACCCCGAAAAAACTTGCTTTCACTAGACGGGGCCTATATATACCATTGCCTTATTAACATTATAACTGATTCAACCCTTTAGTTTTATGTTTACTGTTTTCTTATTAGCATTATAACTCTTTCAACCCTTTAGTTTTGTGTTTACAGTTTTCTTATCAACATTATAACTCTTTCAACCCTTTAGTTTTGTGTTTACTTTCTGTTGTGACGTCATCACCTCTAAAATAATGTAAGTATTAGATAGGTGCATTCTGTTGTGACGTCAGCACCCCTAAAAATAAGGTAAGTATTAGATAGGTGTTTGGCATGTTTCATTGAAAAGCTGTTCTGAGGTTTGACATTAATGTATTTGCATTTCGACACCACTGTTTTCCTGAACACGAAATGCAATTACCACAGCGATGTAGCTAACTCTAGGTGACAAATTACTAAATTAACTCCTAACCATAGTGTTAAACAAAGAACAACAGTGGAATAACGACTAAAAAAAAATTAATGTTTCAGTGACCAAAAGTTCTAGTTACGGTTACGCGTTCGCCAAACAACAGTTATAATCATTATGGGATACAAGGATAACAAAAAATCTAATTTTATTAACAGTATTTTAGGTACTACTGGTTGTTTCTTCCATTGACATCGGTTATATAAAATACTTTATTATCACTTAGAAACGTATAGTCAAAAGATTCAAGATCTATAGGTTAAGATATGGACTGGTTTGTTTCTTTGCTAATCTCTATAAATTATGTTCTTCCACAAATGTAACCCTCCTCCATTGCATACTGTTCAAATCTCAGTGCTCCATTTTTGAACCAATATGGCTGAAATGTATACAATAAAGAATGATAGCTCTTTGTCACAAAACGCGTTTGTATCCTAGCAACTCCATTTTCGCTAAGAAAGATTATATCCTAGCAACTCTTCATCTCTAAAGGATGTCTCTATACACCTTTAGGTATGGCAAGTGCTTACAAAAATTAAAAGAGTTTCATGATACAGGAATATAAGATGTATAACGGTGGGTAAAAGGTTTAAAATGTAGTTTATACAATCATACATTTGATCTCAAATTCTAAGCTGTAAAAAAAGAAAGAAAAAAAAACGAGATCTTTTCAAAAGAGAAACATAAACTTAATTCTAACGCAGCTTTTCAAGACGGGGCATTTATTTCAATCAAGGCTCTAAATCTAGTGCATTTATATTATGTTGTTGCAAAACCTGTAGTAAACAAATCTTGTGATCAGCGTCACTTCTCCTGAATCAGATACGGGAAATGTATGGAAAGTGATCAAAATATATCAAGTTTTGGTATTTAAAGGATTTTTTTTTCAAATACAGCCTGGTTCTATCGTATTATTTTTTT